>NW_023504385.1:0-85415 GCF_004664715.2 Peromyscus leucopus
ATTTTTGGTGGGCAGGGGTTTTATCCTCGAGAGAAAAGGAAAGCAGGCTGGAAGGATGTCGATGCTGCAGCGAAATTCTCTTCTGTCAAAATTTTCTATCTTCTATCCCTTCTCAAATTCTATCTGTGAAAAATAAGTAAGTATAGGGTAGTAATATAGTTTAGGAAAAACTTAGAAGTGTAAGATTGTGTAGGAAAAAAATAAGGCAACTAGACAGAAAAACTCTTCAATTTTCTAACTTTGGGGGCTTTGAAAGCAAACTGGGGAAAAAAATCTTCTTTGGGCTTTTCGGGTAGTAAAAAAGCTTTTCTTTGAGCTTATGGGAAGAAAAAGTTTCCTATGGAAGCTTTTTGTCCTGGGGACAGCTGAAATGCAAATCCAAGCGGCAGGAGAAAGTAATTTTCTCCCTGAGGCAAAAATGGGGGTAAGAAGTCAAAGTTTAAAGTTGAAGTTTTGGGAAAAGTTGGTCTTTCTCCTAGGGGGAAAAATCTTTCTCTTAAACTATAAAACTTTTCTTGGAAAAATTGGGGGGCAAAATCTCTTTAAAAAGCCTTAATCTTTCTCAAAAGCTCTTAAAACTTAAAAACTAAATTTGTCCTGAGAGAGGAAAAAAATTAGAATCACCTGAAGATATTAGTATGGGGACCACCTGTGATTAGCTCTAAGGGAAAACAACAAACCTCTTAAGACAGCAAAACCTCTAAGTTCTCTTTCAAGCTTTAACAATCCTCCCTGCAATGCAGGAGGCTGGGACAAGTTTCTAGAAACCTCTTTTAAGCTCTGTCCCTTCAAGCTAGTAAAAGACAGTGGCTCAGAGTACCCTGAGGGAAACGCTTGGGGGAGAGTGTGGGTGAAGAGCTACAGAGAGCCCAAAAGGGCAGGAGACTTTACCTGAGAAAAGCAAAAAAGCCAAGCTTTTCAGTTACAGCTGAGCTGAGGCATCAAGTGCTTTGTTTCTGAGTGAGCATTTCAGAATGGAAAGGTGCTCCTAATCTTATTGCAAAGATCCCCTGAAGCAATGCAAACTGTATCCTCCCTTCTGACCAAAAACCCAGAGGCGACTGGCCAGCGTCTCTGAGTTGGAGTGCATTTCAGGGATACTAGGGTTCCTGCAGTTGCAAACTTCCTGGAGCACAGAGCTGAGGCAGGAAGGTGCAGGACCCAGGGAAGATTGCCAATGAACAAACAAAGCTAAAGCCGGTGGGAATGGCACAGTTGTCCACTTTCCTACAGGTCCCAGGTTGATAGGTCCACACCTGCAAAAAGAAATCTGAGAAAATACTTTCCTATCAGAGTAAGGACCTTTCTGGAAAATGGAAAGCTGAACTGGGTCTGAAGCAGTCATGCTGCTGAGTCAGAACGCTGTCTGGGGAAAGAGCCCAGCCAGGGCAGAACAGAACTATCCAGGAGTAAAAGCTTTTTTTCTGTCAGAGAAAGCACCTCTTTGAAAAAAAGCTTTGTTTCAACTGACTCCAGGTGAGATGAGGGTGTAGCCCTGAGGGTGATTGCCTCTGGCATAGCTCTGTCCTGAGCACCCAGACAAGCAAATGAACCCACTGGGGGACTGGCCAGGTGAAGGCCTGATGAGGCAAAACACCTGTCCTAATGGGAGTTTAGAAATGGCAAAAATCTCCCTTGTTAGATTTTCAGTCTGTAGCAAGCCACACAAACCCTGAAAACAGAACGGACAAAAACCCTACCTTCAGTAGCAGGGAAAGCCGCCACTGTAGTGTCGGAAACTGTTTCTGGGTAGAGGGATAAACTGAGACCAAACTGGATACTGTCAGAGAGAAAGACTCTGAAGAAACAAAGGGACAATAATCTCTCCAGAAAATGCATGACCTGACAAAGCTGCTAGAATTTGAGGCAGATTCAGGGGGAGAAAAAAAGCCCCTACCTCCAAAGGCAGCTAGCAGAGGTACAGAACCACAGATAGCTGAAGCTCTGCATCTGGGGAAGGGGAAGGAACAAGCAAAATGAAATAAATCAGTGGGAGAAAATTTCTGAAAGAGCTATGGAAAAGCTGTTGTACATGATCTTGTTTTTCACTGACTGGCTAAGGCAAGCACAAGCCCTGAGGAAAGTTGCTATCAGAAATGCCAGCCTCAATGCCAGCTAACAAGGCAGGTGTGGTTCTGATTCGGGGGCCAGTGTCTGATGAAGGAGAGACACCTGTTGAAGCCAGCTGAGGAAGGAATAGGAATCTCCCAATGTGCCATAGCTGAAAATGTAAAATGCTCGTTCAAATCTCCCATTGCAAAAGCAAAAAACTTTGTTCAAACCTCCCGGACAAGAATTTGTAAGCCAGTCTGGTAAAAGAGAACCAGTTGACTCTCAAACCTGATAAGAAATATGGGAAATGATATAAGGACTGATATTATTATGGACTGATATAAGGGAAATGCATTCTGGGAAAGGTAGTTTTTCCGCTAAAGATGGCGACATTGCCCTGAAACACTTTTGTCAGCTCAAAAATACATTCATGGTAAACTTAAAATACAGCCTTTAAAAAGAATAAGGAGGAAAACATCTAAGGGTTTAAATGTCAGTTCAATAACAAAATTAAAAGGATACGGAACTAGGTGCTTCGTGGTTTGGGGCTCCGTTGGTAAAGTGCCTTATTTACCCTCATAGCTGTGCAAAGTTTTTACTGTAGTTGGATGACAAAAAGCTACCTATAAGAGCAAACAAGTCACTTTAAAATCTTAAAATATCACCTAATAGCTGTGCAGTATTGGGAAGAGCTTTACAGCAGCTAAATACGGTAATTTCACCTCAGCGTAAAGTGAAGTTTTTCCGTAGAACAAACCAAAAGTACTGCTGTAATAGAAACGTTTGTCTGAATTGAGGCATTTAGGGGAACTATTATGAATTTGGGTGAAGGGACAGCCTCTAGATAAAAACTGTCTACCGCTGGACAGTGACATCTCTGCCGGTCCGGAACGGCTGAGAGAACTGACAATTTTGGAGTGTGTGGCTCGTCCTGAGAATGTTACAAACCCCTAGCAACAAGTATCACAATCTATAATGACAACACTCACTAAATCCCAGTGCTTTATAACAAAGCTGACTATAAACTCTAAACTTTAGAAATGATGTGCATACTTCCTGTCTAGTTAAAAGAATCTTTCTAATAGAGATGGTGATATAATTATGAGTAAGAAGTAGAAAGACGAATATAAGATATGTGAGTTTGTAAAAATTCTGTCTTGTTAGATCTGTGTTAAGAAATCTTTAGGTGTTGTTAAGTTAGATATATGCTAATGGTAGCCTATATAAGTTTGTAAAATAGATCAATAGAGTTCCTTTAAGAATTATAAGCTTGTAAGAAAGTATCTAAGGTAGTCAGTCTTAAGACATGTAGTAATAAGCTTGTAAGATGCTAGTTGTAAATGTAAGTTTAAATAAGAAATAAGATGGAATGAATATAAGTATAAAAATTAATAGAAATATATTTACTAAAGTAGTTCTATAAAGTATAAATAAGTAGATGTTAATATGTTGTATGTGAGTTTGTAAAAATGTGTAAATGTTGAATATGAGTCTAAATGCTTTGCAAGGCAAAAATTTTTATATGTGAGTTTGTGAAAAAGTGTAAATGTTAAGTGTGAGTCTATTAATGTATATGGTGAAAACACCTGAGACATAGGAGATAGTGTCCTAGTAGACTGCAAAGTAGGCAGTCTGAATGTTTCAAAAGCTCCAGAAGCCGCTAAGAAGCTAAGAATGGCGGACGCCAGAACCAGCACAAGGCATCCGCAGCTGAGATCCGTGGAATATCAACGCAGCACAGAAAAACCTGAGCTAACAGCAAAAACGGTGCGGTTTAAAATATTACTATAACTAAAAAAGGTCTGTCTGTGAGACAAAAGTTGCAGAGACGCTTGTTTGAACAAAAATTAACTGCAAAAAGTTTTGGTTGAAAAACATCTCTTCATATTTGGAAGTGAAAGCCTGATACCAGAATTTATTTCTTGTTTGAACTTTTTGAACTTAAAATGAGATAAAATTACAAAAAGATTTTGGTTATGGATTTCTCATATTTGGAAGGCTAGTACCAGAATTTATCATTTGAATTTTAAGACTTAAATGAAACAAACCATAGAGATTTCATTGCAATGGGACAGTTTTGAGTAATGACCTAGGAACGGTTTTCTGGAATTGGGTTAAAAATGGAACTGTTTAAACGAAGAAATGTATTTCTACTTAGAATCAAGATGCAATTTTGTGTATGCGTATATGCTTTATTTACTGGTGATTCATGAATTGTTTTGTGGAACTGTTTATGTAAGAATGGAATTACTTATGGAACTGGTTTTGTGTTACAAATGGAACTGTTTAAACAGAAAAGTTTTGAGTTTTCTAACTAGGCTTGAGATTTTGCTTAAAATTATAAAGAAAAGGGAGAGTTAATATTCCTTAGTCTATTTAATTTAAATTGTTGTTTGGATGGATTAATGTCATGTTTTGTTAGTAAGAAATGCAAATGGGGTATACTAAGAGACTACTTTTAAAGTGTGTAAAGAGTTTTATTAAGAAACTGCTTTTGGATGTTTTGCTAAGTTTTCAAAGTATTAATGGTTAGATCGAAAATATTGCTTTTCAATATGGGTTTGTAGGAATTGTATAAGTTTGGGTTCCTCTAACTAGGTTTGAGTTTTTGTTTAAAAATTATAAAGAAAAGGAGGAGCTATGAGATTGAATTATGTTCACAGAAACCTATTGATATTAATGCACCCTGGCTTTGTGGAATTGAGGAAATGTTTAAGTTTGATGTGAATACATCGAAGTTTTTCCTATGTTCTGTTAACAAGAAAATTCAAATGATTAAAAGTTAAAGTTGTAAGACGGAGAAAATTGTTAACTATATATAGCACCATATATGCTAATTCTAATGGTTCTGTTAAGAGTTTGTTTTGAGTTGTAAGATTGAGAGAATTGTGACTATGTATAGCAATATTTATGTTAACCTGTTAATGGTAATGATGAAGCTAAGGGATTCTTTAAGTTTGTAGTCGCCTTAAGAGATTTTGGTTTAGAAAGGGCTTGAGGCAGCTAAGACTGCTGTAGTCACCTTGGACCTAATTCAAAAGAGAAATGCCATTTATATCATCCTCTACTCCCATACTGGGAGGTGTAACAGCTATAGAGATTGCTGTAAGCCATTAATAGTTATTTTTTTATATATTAAGAAGGGGGGACCTGTGGGAGCCCGTTCTGGGGTTCCTCATGGCTTTACCCAGCAGGTCCGAATAGAGGATGATCAGGACCACGGGCCTGAGTGTCTGAGATGGCCTGCACTTGGCTGTGCTGGGGGAGGAGGTCTTTTGCTCCACCCTTGGCATCTCTATAAAAACCCTGGACAGAGACAGTCGGGGCCCGTTGGAATAGGTTCCAGGCCTCTCGAGGCTATCCTTTATTTTCTATCTGTTTATCTCCACAAGATTCTCCGATATAAATCCTTCTATCTAATATTTCCTGCTGCTTGCACTCAAGAAAACTCTGGGAAGCTGTGGGGGTGGTGGGTAAACGCCCCACAAATTAGTTAAAAGAGAATATTTTTCCTATATTAAAAAATGGGTAACATTTTTACAATGGAGAGAATTTGGTCTCTGTTTGATAAAACATTAGGTGGTTTGAAAATGGAACAATTAAATGAGAGGATAATTGATGTCGATGGGATTTACATAACGTCAATTATAAATATTATGCCTGCTGCTGCTGCTGCTGGTGCATGCCTTTAATCCCAGCACTTGGGAGGCAGAGCCAGGCGCATCTCAGTGAGTTCAAGGCCAGCCTGGTCTGCAGGGCAAGATCCAGGACAGGCACCAAAACTACACAGAGAAACCCTGTCTCAAAAAAACCAAAAAACAAAATATTTGTTTGATTATTTTTGTTTTATCATTAAAAAAGTTGAGGGAGTCTTTGCCTGTAGGAGATGGGATTGGGGGTGGGCTGGGGGGAGGCAGGGGGGGGGAGAACAAGGAATCTGTGGCTGATATGTAAAATTAAATTTAATAAATAAATTTAAAAAATGAAAAAAAACACAACAAAAAAAGTTGGTTAATGTGAATGCCAAGATAAAAGTTTTTAGAAAAACTTGTTTAAACAGATCATAGAGATATTCAGACCCAGACAGAGGAATTTAAGGGTGAACCAATCTCAGCATTGCATTATAAGGTTACAGACAAACTCCCTAATGCTTTCAAACAGCCAACTTTAATCTACTGAGTAACCTTACAGGAACCACCAAATGCTTGGTTGAGTCCTGCCTGCCCTAGCCAGAGGGAATGGCACAGAGCTGTTGCTTTCCTCTCATGTGCCTAGGCCTAGAAACCTTGGGTGGCACTTGGTATGATAGGCTCCTGGTTGATTGTAAAGTCTAACTCTGGGTTGCTGAGTTTTTTTTTTTTTTTTTTTTTTTTTGTGTGTGTGTGTGTGTGTGTGTGTATGTGTGTGTTTATTGAAAACCAGGAACTACAGTCAGTAAAGATTAGCTTCACTGTCAGGAGCACACTGCTCGCCAACTGTTCAATCTTGGCACCCTGTGTAAATGGAAATATCAGTATACTCCATAGAGTGGTGTGAAGCTGGGATGAAATGATTTGCTGAAGTAAAAAGTGTTAAGTAAATATCAACTTGCCTTGATCTAGCTTTATAGAAGTGGCCTTGTCTATCCAGTAATGTCATGTCAAAGCGGGGTTCAGAAGTCTCTGATCTCTGATCTCTTGTAGTTACAGACATTCAGATAAGATTGAAATGTCAATTGCAGGCTTGTGTTCATTGTTTCCCCTTATTTAACTCTTAAGTAGGGAGGTGATCCTAGAACATCTGCCTTGGCCTCAACCAATCAGCTATGTGGATCAATGCCCAATTGTGGGCACCAAATGGAGTTGGAAGTTTTCTCCAGCCACCAAGCCCCTTCAGTCCTGTGGCCCACTTATAAAATAATCACTCAGAAGATTATATTAATTATAATTGCTTGGCCATTAGCTTGGGCTTATTACTGACTAGCTCTTACACTTGAATTAACCCATAATTCTTATCTATGTTTGGCCACATGATTTGGTAGCTTTTTTCAGTTCTGCCTTGTCATCTTGCTTCCTCTGTGTCTGACTGGTGACTCCTGACTCAGGCCAATTGTAGTTGGAAGTTTTTCTGTGTCCCGCCTGGTCCACAGTCGCTCAGACCCCCCCCCCCAAAAAAAAAAAACCATACAGAGGCTTATATTATTTTCAATCTATGGCCGTGGCAGGATTCTTGCTATCTAGTTCTTATATCTTAAATTAACTCATGTTTATAAATCTATACTGTTCCCCGTTGCCTGTGACTTACTGGTACTTTACTTTCCTGGCAGTGGCTAGCAACATGCATCTGCTTTATTCTCTTTTCTCTTCCAGAGTTCTCCTCATCTGCTTGCCCTGCCTATACTTCCTGTTTGGCTACTGGCCAATTGGCATTTTATTTATCAACAAATCAGAGCAACACATTCACAGCATACAGAATGACATTCCACAGCAAATGGGCCTTTGAGTCTTTTACCCCCTCCACTCCTGGGATCCAAGCACAAAAGCTTTTCCATGATTTCTTTATGCATTCAGGTAGGGAAAGAGGTCTGTTCTGTTCACAGGTTGAAGTAGGACCTGAAAGTAGACTGTGGTTGGAGGAACCTCAGATAATATAGGACAGAATAGTGTTATGATCTACATCTGAGTCCCTACCCCTCCCTCTCTCAGGACTCTGACCATAGGTACCATCAGAGGTTTCCAGAAAGGAAGGACTATGTGCCATTTTTAGTCAAAATGGAAACTGGAAGTGGATTGTAGAAGCCAGATTCCAGATGGACAGGCCCAGACAATCAAGCTACATTGTATCATTTTGAGGGTTCTGCACCAAACCAGGACAGCTATGGGAATGAGCCTATACCCAAACTTCAGCATTTACATCCAGGGACTTGGGGGATGCAAAGCCATTTTGTGAGGTCCTCAGTGCTGACTTGAACAAATGAGCCCATCCATATGTTTCTGCATCTGGGGACTTGGGTCACTCAGACATTTTGTGAGGTTTGAAAGAGAGATGGTCATACACTGCACTCAGACTCAAGGTAAGAACTTAGGGTCGACTAGAAAAGCCCCTTTCTGGGATAGATGGTCCCCAAAGAATGCAGCTTCATCCCTGTGGTCAGCCTAGAAACAAGTGGGTTCAATTTGTGAAAATTAGCTCCTTGTTCCCCGATTCCTGCGGACTATATATAGTTGCCATTTCAGAAATTCCTGAGAGAAATGGATGGAATAACTTGTTGGTGAAATGGGTTCCTAAGAGTGGACTCTCAAAGTTCTGCTTGGGACAGAGGGACCCCATATACTATAAGATGGATAATGTGAGCTGTGCCAGCAAGAGCACACTTGTGGGAATGATCCCTAATCCTCCTCTCTGGGGGCTCTGACCATATGTGCTATTTCAGAGGTTCCTAGAAATGAGGACCATGTGACATTTTTAGTCAAGAAAGAAGCTGGGAAATGGGTTCCAGAAGCCAGATCCCAGATTGATAGTCCAGATAATCATGTTGAACTGTCTTTTTGAAGGTCCTACACCAAACTGTGGCTGCTTATGGAATGAACCTGTATCCAAGTTCCTGCATCTGAACTTGGGGGACTTGGCACCATTTTTGTGAGGTTCCTGGAAGGGAGACAGCCATGTCACACTTTTAGAGTTGAGGTGCAGTGCTCAGGGTGGGTGAAAAGTGCCATTTTTATTATAGATGGCCCAAATAGTGAGTTTCACTCCTTTGTCAGCCTAGCTTCAAGTGTGATTCACTCCTACAAGTAAATACTTTGCTCTATGATACCTAAAAGACTAAGGATTGTTGTTGTTTTTACTCATTCTGCAAGAGAACCAGGTGGAATAGCTTTTTAGGTAAACGGTATGCTTGGACAGAGGCATCCACGTGCAATATGATGGATAATGTGAGTTGCATCAAGCAAGGGCCCATTTATGGGAATGAGCCTCTACCCTCCCTCTCTGGGACTCTGGCACAGGTGCCATTTCAGGGGTCCCCTGAAAGGAGGGACCACATGACTTTTAAAAATAAAGACAGGAGCTAAGAGTGGTTTGATGAAACTGTTTCCTAGATTGTTAGGCCCAGACAACTAGCTACCTTGTGTCATTTTGAGGATCTGGAACCAAATGGGGGAGATTTGTGGAATGAGCCTATATCCAAGATTCTGCATTTGTAATAAGGAGACTTAGGTGACTCAGGGCCATTTTGTTGGGTTCCTCGAAAGAAATGGCCATGTCGTGCTTGCCATGCTTTCTGAGTCTAGGTGAGAGCCTAGGTGGGGGCACAAAAAGTCTCTTTCAGGATAGAAGTACTTCAGATAATGCAGTTTTGCCCCTTTGGTTAGCATGACATCAAGTGGACATTCTTCTTGTCATAAACTCCTTGCTGGGTCTGACTATGGGGACAATGCACAGGAGCAATTTTAAGAAGTTCCCAGAAAGAGGCTTACATCACCTCCAGGGAGCAAGCGACCTGAGAGTGGACCAGGGAAGTCCCAGTCAAAGAAAGAGTCCAAAATATTATAGCTGTGTCCCTATGGTGAGCACTCCTCCAAATGGGGGTCCAGGTTGCAAGAGTCAGCCCTTTGCCCTGAAAGTCACTGTGGACAATAGGAGCAATTTTTACAGGTCCCTTAGCCCAAGTGGTGGCTCCACATTCAGGAGAGTGGAATGTCAAGGTCCATTCCATCTAGGGCAGTTTTTCTCTTCCTTATGAGTCTCGACCCTGTCGCATATCAGATGTTTATTTACATTGTGTTTTCATAGAAGTAGCGAAATTACAGTTATGAAGTAGCAATGAAAATACTTTTATTATTGGGGTTATCACAACTATTAAGGGCTGCAGTATTAAAAAGAAGTCACCTCTGTTGCTATGATGGAGGATACCAAATTGTAATTCAATTGACCCATTTGGAGGAATAAGCCTCTCCCCTCACTTTTCTAGCACTCAGACCTAGGAATCCGTTAAGGTGATTCCCAAAGAGGAGGGGATCTGTCAGATAAGATGAAGCTGTGAGTTTGGTTTGCAAAATCCTACCCCAGATATACAGGGCCAGATAACCAAACAACATTATATTCCTTTTGAGATTCATTTTCCCAAACTGAAAGGCTGGTTGACTTGTTAGAATGAGCCCCTGCATCTACAAAGGTATGACTTGGAGGACTTAGTGCCATTTTTGTGTCATTCCCCAAGGTTAGATAATGCCTCAGTTCTCACTTGAGTCCTTCCCATACTTCCACATCTTCATGCAGGTGCTCAGGAAAGACTCAGAACCATTTTTTCAGGTTCCTGGAGGGGTGATACCCTCACCAAGCTTTCAGAGTCTGGGTGAGAGTTAGAATAGACTACAAAGCCATCTTTCACAATAGAGGTTCCCCAGATAAAGCAGCTTCACCTCTGTTGTCAAATGGGCACCAACTGTGGACTCTTGTAGGAATCAGCCCTTGCACAACCCACTTGCAGCCTATAGGTACTATACAGATGCTATTTTCAGGGGATGCAGGAGGAGGGAGAACTTGGGTTTCTTTCTGACTCAAATGTGAGCTTCTGGTGGATTTCAGATGCCCTACTCAATATAGACAGCCTCTGGGTAATCCAGCTGCACCCCTTTTACTGGTGTGAAACAAACAGGAACCATTAATTTGTGGTACTGTACCACTGCTACATCAGGGGGCATCCAGGGACTTGGGAGTCATAGAACATTCTTGTTCCTGGAGCTTGAAGGCTCCTTTCAGAGTTGAGGGAGTTCAGGATGGCCTACAGAGTCACCTTTCTGCATCGCTGGTCCCCTAGATAATGCACATTCACTACTATGGTAATCCCTACACTAAGCAGAAGTCTCTCTTGAAAAATAAGAATGCAGGAGTTGGTGTTTCTTGGAGAGGGGTAGACAAGACAGGGCTCAATTGCTTTCAGTCAGGGTAAGATGTGACAGTAGGTTGATGAAGCCTTGCCCAGATAGAGGGCTCCAAAGAATTCAGCTTCATACCTATTAGATCTCCCTGCAACACAAGGGGAGGCAACAAAGGAGAGGAGTTAGCCCTTTCTGGCTTTTACCTATATAATTCTGGGACTCGGCCGGGTGGTGGTGGCGCATGCCTTAATCCCAGCACTCGGGAGGCAGAGGCAGGTGGATCTCTGTGAGTTTGAGGCCAGCCTGGTCTACAAAGCAAGTTCCAGGAAAGGCGCAAAGCTACACAGAGAAACCCTGTCTCGAAAAAAAACATATACATATATATGTAAACGAATGGAAACACATAAACTATGAACCAATGGTTGAGGGGCACCAACTGGATCAGGTCCTCTGAATAGTTGAGACAGTTGATTGGCTTGATTTTTTTGGGAGGCATCCAGGCAGTGGGACCAGGTCCTGTGCTCATTGCATGAGTTGGCTGTTTGAAACCTGGGGCTTATGCAGGGTCGCTTGGCTCGGCCTGGAGGAGGGACTGGACCTGCCTGGACTGAGTCTACCAGGTTGATCTCAGTCTCGGGGGAGGCTTTGCCCTGGAGGAGGTAGGAATGGGGGGGTGGGCTGGGGAGAAGGGAAAGGGGCAGGAGGGGGGAGAACAAGGGAATCCGTGCTGATATGTAGAACTGAATTGTATTGTAAAATAAAATAAAATTTAAAAAAAGAGTCCAAGACAAAATTTATTTAAAAGAACAAAGCATTTGAAGAATAGAGATGTCCAGCTGGGCTCCATATCTCCTGTTACTTTGGCAGTTCCATTTAGATCGCTCCATTTATGTATATATTTCAGGAAGCTTCTACTGTATAGGTAGATATGATACATATGTTCATAGCCCTTTATTTTTGCCATCCCTCCCCATATTCCTTTCCTTCCTCTTCTCTCCATTCTTCCTCCCTCTCGATCCTCCTGTTCCAATCCTCTCCTCCCCCATCCATCCATAATGACTTTATTTCCTAGGGTGATCCATCCAAATGAAGCCTCCAATTCTGGAAATGGTTTACATCCAATCAGTTGTTGGCCAAAGGGGCCTCATAGGAACCTCCAAATTCCCAGGCTATTGCCAAGGCTACTGCTCTCCACAAACTGATGGTAAGCCCCTATTACTGCAAACAACACCTATACAACTCAGTGAACATGGAAAAGCCAAGCTGGTGCTGCCTGGAACCTTCACCCCTACTGTATAATGTTCAAAGTACCGGAAGGTACTCTGCATGCTCCCAAGGAGAAAGGAGAACACTGACCTGGCTGCAATGGTGACCTGCATGCAAGATGTTACCAAGCAACCAGTACCTGATTGGATTCAAGGCCCATTGTATGAAATAGAGCCATTCCCGATATGGCCAAGAACCTGAGAATAGATCCGTGTCTCACACAGCCATCATCAGAGAAGCCTCCTCCTGCAATAGCTGGGAACTAATACAGAGAGTTACAACTGGACATTATGCAGGTAATGATAGAACTTGGAATACTCAGTTCTAATGGGATGTCTCCATTAATTCCCTCTGCTCAAGGCTCAGGGAACCCTGCAGTAGAAGAAGCAGAAAGATTTTAAGAGCCAGTGGGGACGGAGGACACCAATGAAACTCAGCCTTCTAAACAAAGCAGGATCAATGTGCATGAGACTCATAGATACTGTGGCCGCATGCACAGGGCCTTTACAGTTCTGGGCTGCACTGAGAGGGGAATTGGACATGGGCCACACCCCTAATCCAAAGCTAGCTCCAACTGATAGCTGCTCACAAAGAGTTGGTTTTCTCCAACAAGGTCAACCTGGGTATACAAACCACTCTTGAGGCCATGCCCCATGCCCAGCTAGTGGATGGCCAACACAAACCAAACTCAGTGATGTGTTTGGAGGTTCTTTGTGTCATAATGCTTTGTCAGGACTTATTTTCCCCTTACCAGTCTTTTGTGTATATATTTCAGTTTCTGGTTTTGCATTTTTATAGAATTTCTGTGTGAATATGTGTGTCTCTTGGTCTTTTTATTTGGTTCTTTTTCTTCTGTTTGTTTGTTTTGTCCTATTCTGTTTTGTTTTATTGTATCTAATTATTATTATTAATATTTAGATGCATGTTTGTATCCTAGCAAGAGAGAGAAAGGGGATGTGGATTTAGGTGGGTAGAGAGGTGGAGGTATTTGGGAGAAGTTGAGGGAGAGGAGATCATATACTGTATAAAATATTATATTTTCAATAAAAATAACAAAGCAGAAGAAAAAAAGAATTCTGGGATTCTATGAATCAGGAGATAGCTCAGTGGTTAAGAGCACTTTCTGTTCTTGCAGGTTCAATTCCACCACCCATATGGTGGTTCACAATTCTAGTTCTAGGCAATCTGGTGCCTCTTTCTGACTTTTGTAGGCACCAGGCACACATGTGTTATGTATAAATACATACGCAGGCAAAACAATCATATACATAAAATAAAAAGATTCTGGTAGTCAAAATCTGATTCTCAGGTCAACTGAACAGAGAGAACCAGCTGGGCTTTGGGGAGGTCAGGGTGGAAGCTGTGGTTTGACTTCTGAAGCCCTGCTCCAGATGGAGGCACCCCAAATAATCCAGCTTTACTCTTTTTGTCCCAAGTGAATGAAGGGAGCCCAATCAAGAGGGCTAAGCTCCGAGCTAGACAAAATCCCAGCATAGTGAGGGATATAAGGTCCACCCCTCGCTGAGGAACTATTGGTAATTGATAGCCACTGGGTAAGAATTGGTTTTCTTTAAGGGTACAGCCTTTAATCAGTTGAGATGCTTCAATGAATGTTCATGCACTCAAGGATATATAGCCATTGCAAATTGGATTCAATGGGCTGGAAAGTATGAGAATGCAAGGTTTGGTGGATATAGAAGGGATGGGATCTAAGAGAATTTGGGGGAGGTGTTGAGTATGATTAAAATGCAATGTATGAAATTATCCAAAAGTTATTAAAATATTTTTAAAAGATGATTTTGTACCCATATCTTTCTAGGTACTCTTGGAATCAAGGTAAGACATTGTGCCTAGGCAAAGGAACCCCAAATCAGTACTCTTCTGTTGACCATATGCACCAAATGGGGACAGGGGCACTGGTAGGAATGAGCCTCTGTCCTCCAAGGGGACTCTGATTTGGATCATTTTCTGAGGCAACTGGAGTAGAGAGGGTCTAGGCTCCATGAAGTGATATGGTGAGACCCTAAGAGTAAACTGAAGAGGTGCTACACTAGATAATTCAGCTGTGTATCTGTAAACTGTACTACATGTGGCTAGACTAGTTGGGAGAGTGGCCTACTTTGACCTCAGATCTAAGGTCAGAGCCTTTTTCTGAGTTCATAGACAAAAGAGGTCTTTGGATACATTAGTAAACTCTGAGGGTTCAGTGAGCACAGCACACTCTAGATCGTCAGTCCACATATAATCCAGCTTACCATTTCTGTTGGCCTGCTCTTATGAGCCTTGTGAACTTCCCACTGGATACTCTTCATTATCACTTCTATCTCTCTGCAGGAAGGTGAGCCTGTCAGTTAAAGGTATCATCAGAGCAACAGAAGGAGCACATAAAGGTTACCAGAGGAGGTGTCCAGCATTTATCAGCAATCTAGGTGAGTTGCATGGTGAAAACTAAGGTATGAAGAGGAATAGCCCTCTTCCCCCCCCAAAAAAAAACAAAGGACCTCATAATACTGCCATCCCATTAATGTTGTCTGGAGAGCCTGAGTATATGAATGCTACCTCTCCTTCATGTTTCATGATTTGGGGTGGGATTTCTCTGGGAGGTGATGAGTTTGGTCCTAGGAGTGGTATCAGGTCAGCAGAGGAAACCACTTGCAGTGAACAGAGGGATCAGCAGATCCTAGATATGGACTTCTGTGGACTGTATTATCCACAGACATAAAGAAGGGACTGTACAGCCTGGTTATGTTCTGAGGCCACACTCAGACACTAAGTGGCATGCTTGCTTTTATGCAGGAAGGTGGAGTCTTTGAGAGAGGAAGTCTTGCGTCATCTGGACATGAGGGAAGATGTCAGGAAGGACAAACAGATGAATGAACCTCAGGTGGGCTTAGAGAAGCCCAGCCTCAGAAAGATGAGCCCAGGTCATGTGAATATCCCAGACGACCTACATAGATGTGAAGGGATGTGATACTGCTTAGATGTCAAGGAGGTGAGGAATCTGACCAGAGTGGGTGACTTAGTTGAAAAGGGGATTCCAGGATTTGCAATGTCAGTATGACCACCAATGGAAATCCCTGTCCACAGTACAGACATGGGCCACAAACACTCCTCACATACCTGAACTCCACAGTCCTGGGTAGGGCTATCAATCTGATCACACTATTTTTTTTGAAGGTCACTGGTTCAGGGAGCTGAAAGATCTGGTAAAGGGGATTTGACTGGAGTCATCAAAGGGAGGCTTTCAGGAGTGTCAGGACTCAAGGTGAAGACTACAGTAGTCCTGCACACAAATACTGAGACCCATCCCCTACTGCCTCCTGTCAGTTGTGAGAAACAGGAACCATGGATGATTCCCTCACTCGTGTCCTCTTCCCTCTTTTCACAGAATAGGCTCTTGGGTTAAAGAAGTAGCCTCAGATCATCAAAGGAAGCAGTTCATCCTTTTCATTTATCAAGGTGAGTGTTGGGCAGGTTCCCATTCATGACACATGAACACATTGATTGAGCTACCTCTTGCAATTTAACCTAAACAGGTGTAACCAGATATGAAGCACTCTTAATCCCTTTTATTCTGTTTCAGAGATGTGGAAACCTAAGAGTTTGCTACAGGCCAGCAGAAGGGTGGTGTTCATCCTTGACAGGGAAAGCTGAGACACAGTGTGAGCATAGAAGGCACGCATTTACTTAAGTAGGTTATTTTCATAGTCCATCTCACTCTTCCTATGAAGAATGAGAACCCAGTTTCTTTTTTTTTTTTTTTCTTTTTTCTTTTTTTTCGTTTTTCGAGACGGGTTTCTCTGTGTAGCTTTGCGCTTTCTGGGACTCACTTGTAGTCCAGGCTGCTTGAACTCAGAGAGATCCGCTGCTCTGCTTCGAGTGCTGGGATTAAGGCGTGTGCACACCGCCCGGCGGAGAACCCAGTTTCAAACTAGCAGTTTGCAGCTGTAGGATGTTGTCACCATCTCTTATAGTAGTTTAGGGGGCAGCATTGAAAGTCTTGGCAAAAGACAGTGTCTTCAGTTCTTATAAGAGCAAGGTTATGCAGCCTCAGAAGTTAGGGAAGGTACATATTGCAAGTATGTATCAAGGGTTCCAACTGCCAGAATATAGACATTCCACATTTCCTGGCCCAAATATTCTATTATTAGCCTGAGGGCTCATGATCTGTGACCTGGATGTCCCCAATAGCTGGTTCTCTTCTGCTTTCTGGCTCTTGGGGTTCTAGGACTGGTAAGAGTCCTTGTGACTTAGAGCACATTCAAGAGAAATCAAACAACATGACTATTTGAGAGCTGAAAGAGAGTGGCTACAGCAGTGTTCATTCACCTCACCTCTCCCTCTCCCATCAGGCCTGTGAATCCCATTGCTGTGACTGGGATGATATCTTCTCTGCTATCACAAGGAAAGTCATGATGGAGGATTCCCATAACATCATCACTGCAACCTTCCAGACAGTCGTTGGGCCCAAAGGGATATAGACAATGCTCAGATCATCATGACTGTGGCAGAGCAGGAGGAAGATATGTATGATAGTAGAACACCAAGTTCTCCCCAGAGTCCTGAGAGAGCCTGCTTTCCCCTTATAGTCATAGGCTCCATTCCTGAAGGCCTTTGGATGAGGTTCTTGCAACCAATTAGAGAAGCTGGAAGACCATGTCATTGTTGCACAATGCATAAATAGATGGCCAAACACCCTAATTGTCTATGCTAGAACCTCATCAATGACTGAGGGAAGTGGATGCAGAGATCCAAGGCCAGGCCCCAGGTGGAGTTCCAGGAGTCCAATTGGCGATAAAGAGGAGGGATTGTATGAGCGAGAATTGTTGAAACCAAGGTTGGAAAAAGCACAGGGACAAATTAGCCAAATGAATGGAAACACATGGACTATGAACCAATAGCTGAGGAGCCCCCAGCTGGATCAGGCCCTCTGGATAAGTGAGACGTTGATTAGCTTGAACTGTTTTGGGAGCATCCAGGCAGTGGACCGGGACCTGTCCTCAGCACATGAGCTGGCTGTTTGGAACTGGGGCTTATACAGGGACACTTGGCTCAGCCTGAGAGGACAGGACTGGCCCTGCCTGGACTGAAATCTACCAGATTGAGCTGAATCCCAGGGGAGTCTTTGCCTGGAGGAGATGGGGGGTGGGTTGGGGGGAAGACGGGGGGGGGGGGGCCGGGAAGGACAAGGGAATCAGTGGCTGATATGTAATTAAATTAAATTATAAAATAAATTAAAAAAAATAAAAAATAAAGATATTTGACTGGTTCACTTTTGCTTTTCAAGTGTGAATGAAGGAATTCATCACCAAGGCGAAATGCTGGAAGATTTATGAAAGAGTATGAGGAGTACTACCTGTGATCTTTAGTGAGGTCTCTGAGTGCTTAAGGCTGGTCTTTGGTTTTGACATGATAGAAGTGGACCTTTTATCCAAACTTTATCCTTGTTACTGCTTGGGGCTCACTATGATGGGATGCTGAGTGATGTTCAGGGTAAGCCCAAGACAGACTCCTAATAGTCATACTGGTTGTCATTTTCATGCAGGGAAACTGTCAGTGAGGAGGTGATTGGAGAATGCTGAATAACATAGGGTTGTGTGATGTCAGGGATCCTTTCCTATGTGAAAATCTAGGAAGCTCATCACTGAGGATTTTGTGCAGGAAGGGTACCTGGAATACAGGCTGGTGCTGACAGCGATCCTCCTAGCCATGAGTTCCTGTGGGGCTGAAGGGCTTTTGCAGAAACCACCAAGATGAAGTCATGGAGTTTTTTTGCCAACATCATAAAAGTGATCCAGCTCCTACCCTGAAAAACATGCAGAGGCTTTGAGAGATGAGCTAGACAGGGCCTAGACCAGAAATGTCCAGCAGATGATACTACTTGCTCAGACCACCACACATCCTAGTGCACTGGCAGTTTCCAAGCAACATTAGGTTAGACAGAATCTATGATCCGAAATACTGTACCCTCATTCTGGAGCTGGTGGGAGGAGAGTATGAAGCATTCTACTCTTACTATTCTGTTGTATAATATTCCAAAATGTTAATACTCTTACTACAAGATTCATTAGTTCTAAGTTTACAAATGTCATTAGTAATGCATGTGTTGTTGTTGACCCAGGTTACAAGAATTTTATTATTTTGAAACAAATGAAAATGACTTCTGTCTTAAGTTGTAATATATAATAATGTACCATAACATTGAAATTGGAATTTCCTGGACAATTGGAAAATAACTTGTCATTAACTTGAACAACAAAAATAAAATTATTTTTTGATTGTCTTACAATGTTTTAGTCTCTCATTATGGTTAACTAATTAAACTAAAAAAAAAAGTAAATGGAATTTTTACCCAAATCTCTTCATTGAGCACCTTTGCAAAGTTCTGTGTTAGCAGTGGGACATGGCAGAAGCCAGATCTCTCCTCACTGATGAAAAAGTGGGACATAGCAGAAGCCTGGCACCACTCTCTGTAGACATGGTGAGGGTAGGATACACAGCCCTATCAAGAATACAGCGAGGGGTTCTTTCAACCACAACCACTAGTACAGGGGGCCTGTAGAGGGGTCTCCTGGGGTAAGCAGCCAATGCAGCTCAATGCTGCATACCACGCAGTTTGGGAGTCATACTCTCATTACTCACATGGCAAGTTCACATGGTTTGTTACTATTATTGCAGATCTGATTTATCCATTTCTGACTCCATGGGGTCAGGCACACATGAGGTGCACATGTAGGCAAAGCACCCTCTTACTTATAAGTGGACATTAGCTGTTAAATAAATGGTAATCAAGCTATATCCACAGATCAGAGAGGTTAGGTAAAGAGGTGGGCTCCAGGGGGGATGCATGGCCTCCTGGGAAGAGGAAATAGAATAAATTTTGCTGGTGGGCTGGGGGCTGATGGGGCCAGGAGAAGGAGGGATCAGGTGGGGGAAGGGATGGAGGGAGAGATAGCTGGACTTGGGGAGTATTAGGGTATGTGTGGAAACCTAGTGCAGTGGTAACTTCCTGGAATCTATGAAAGTGACTCTAGTAAGGACTCCTAGTAAGGGAGGATATGGAGTCTGAACTGGCCATTTTTGTGAACAGGCAAGGCTTTAGTGGTAGGACTGGGTTGCATTTGTTTGAGTTGTTGGCCAAGAGGGTCCCAGGCTGATGCTAGAACAGAAGGTCATTCTCTGAAAACTGACAGTGTGCCCCATTGCTGAGGGACATCCACACAGCTCATTGAACAGAGAGGTCAAGCTGGTGCTGCATGGAACCTTCACCCTAAGTTCTAGTCTCCTTGGTGTAGAAGGTACTGTGCATGTTGTGGAAGGGAAACCTAGCCATCAACCAAACCACAAAACTCTCGACCTCCTGTCTTGCTGCAATATGTATTGGGTAATGGTGCGAACTTGTGGGAGTGGCCATCAATGTTTAGTTTAACTGGAGGCCATGACCTGAGAGGAGCCATGGCTTTCACTGTCTGGATGGCCAGAAACCAGATACTGGATAGCCCAGAGACCTAAGGTAGAACCAACATGACTGGGAAAAACAAAATAATGAAAGTGATTCCTAACAATATTCCAATATGCTATAGACGGTGCCTTGTCAGTTGTCATCAGAGAGGCTTCCTCCAGCACCAGATGAAAGTGGTGCAGTGACCAAAGTTCAGACATTATGTGGACAGAGAGTTTAAATTGGTGTCTCTGTCAATCCTTCCCCTCAGAGATGAGGGACCTCCATGGAAGTGGGGAGGGGTAGAAGACTTTAAGAGTGAGAGGGGATGGAGGACACCAGGAGAACATGGCCACTGATCACTAAGCAGGCTCATATGGGCTCACAGAGACTGAGGCAGCAAGCACAGAGCCTGCATGGGTTCTGCACCAGGTCCTCTGAGTATATGTTATGGCTGTTAGCTTGCTGTTTTTGTGGGACTCCTAAAGGTGGGAGTGAGGTGTCTCTGACTCTTGCCTGCTCTTAGGACTCTTTTCCTCCTATTGAGTTGCCTTATCCAGAATCAATTGAGGGCTTTTGCCTTGTATTTTCTTTTGACCTGCTCTTTTCTGAAAAGAAAGGAGGAGGAGTGGATCTGTGGAAGAGGGAGGTGAGAGATTAGCTGGGAGGAGTGGAGGAAGCTATGGTTGAATGTATTGTATGAGTGAAGATCTATTTTCAATTAAAAATGTTAGTCTACATAAAACTGAAATAAATTTTGGAGTAAGACTCAAACCTTGAATTTCTTCTTCAAGTTTCCAGGACTATGCTAGCTTTGGTTCACAAACTGAGTAAATGCACAGCAAACAATGTTGAACTTATTTTTTAGGAGAATTTTATTAACATTTGACAGACAATAAAGCAGGGAGGTAAGCAATAAATCTCAACAGCTCCGGAAAGGGAGGATGGAGGAAAGGAGAAAAGTCCTTTTGGTAATCAGTCAGCAAGCATGGCAGAAAGGGGTGGCTTCAAAAATTAGTAAATGTCCCAGAGGCTCCAGAAAAGCATGCTCAGACTTTGATCAGTATAGAAAAGAAAAAAGGGGGGAGGCATGCTTCTCTGAGTAGGACTCAGTGGGAGACACATGATGGAGGATCCAAGGTGCACCTAATGAGAGTCTGCAAGATGTTGCAAAGGGAAAAAAGTATATTATCCATTAAAGGATAATTATCCTTCCTTCTCCTTAGCATATACTTTAGTGATCAGCTTTTTTTAGGGCACTGACTCTAGCCAGTGACTGACAGGCCAGGTGCATTAACTGTAAATAGGAGAAGGCAATAGTATATAACATTTTGAGTAACTTAGATATCAGGTCTCTGCTCAGACCAGACATAGAACTTATATTGTATTCAGGTAATTTATTATGTTTTTAACTTTTTTCAAAATATATACTATTTAAATAAAAAATGAATACCACTACTACTACTAATAATATATTACTGCATGAGTCAAATGTATTTGGGGATTGTAAGTGTCTGAGTCCTGGATAGCTGTGTCCAGAGGTGGGCTTTTCAGTCCAAGTCCAACAATTCCTTCATTAATGCCCCTTTTCTGGTCATGTCTCTTGTGCTTGCTGTCATCTATGCTGCTTTTCCTCTTGTCTGACCTTTCTGCTGCCTCTGGAAACTAGAAAGATTGCCTGCTTCCTTGCAACACTGAGCATTTGCTGCTCCTGCAGAAGTTTCTGGCCCTCCCAAGCTCACGTCATACCCCAGAGTGCACCATAGTTAGAGATACTAATACTGGACTGAGTTTTTTTTTTAGTTTTATCTCCCTGGTTAGCTAGGAATACACACTGACTTGGTAGATGATTTTGCTGCTTCCAGATCTATTACCCTGATAGTAGGAGACTGTTTTTTGTTGGCTGAAGGAGACTTTTGTCTCCCTGGACAGACTTGCAATTTATCAGAAGATTTGAAGAAAGATTGGAACTGATACAATAGTGGTTTGAGAACCATACTGTGCTGGCTTGTTTTATGTCAAATTGACACAAGCTACAGTTATCTGAGAGGAGGGAACCTCAATTAAGAAATGTCTCCATAGGATCAGGTTACAGGCAAGCTTGTAGGGCATTTTCTGATTAATGTTTGATGGAGGAAGCCGCAGCCATTGTGGGTGGTTCCATCCTGTGCTAGTGGTCTAGTTCTATAACAAAGCAGACTGAACAAGCCACGAAGAAGCAGCCAGTAAGCAGGTATCCCTCTATAGCCTCTGCATCAGCTCCTGCCTCCAGGTACCTGCCTGTTTGAGTTCCTGCCCTGACTTCCTCAGTGAGGAACAGTAATATGGAAGTAAAAGCCACATAGACCTTTTCTTCCCACTTGCTTTTTGTCATAGTGTTTCATCTCAGCAATAGAAACCCTAACTAAGACACATACCTAGACACAGCTGATTAGTTACACAGAATTTTTGCTTTCTACTAAAACCTTACTCTCATTTTAGATTGTGAGACAGACTTGGAGATGTAGTCACTGGATTTCTTTGTCTGTCTTTCCAATTTACACAGTAGTGAATCTCCTTGCTCTCCTTTTAACTATTAAGTTTTCTCATTAATTGCCCTATTGAGGATGAATGTCAAAATCTCACTTGGGCATGCTAGAACCACAGGCTCTGATCTAATAACTTGGTAACATTGTTTATATGCCTTCTGGCCTCCACACTAGTCACACTTGGCTGTTGAGAGTCTTGGGCTCTTCTAGGCTCCATTTCACCCAAACATCCATGGCTGTCTTGGTTTACACTCTTAGGTTAAAAAAAAAAGTTCTGCAACAGTTGTAGGCAAAGTGTCAAAGTGTGTTGCAACAGTATGCATGCCCCCTAGGTTTCCTTGCAGGGGGAAAGGTATACTTTCAGAGGGGATAAATACTGATCTCTAGGACTAGCTTAACCTTTTCTCTTACACATCCTGGGGTTTTCTGGGTTGTTGTGGATTAATATAGCTCCACTATCTATCAAAGCCCAATGTTTTCACATTGGCAAGCATCAATGATCTACTATTCTGGTTGCCCTGTGTTATCTTCAACTGCATGCAATCTTGACAATGCCAGTTAGGGAGGAGCTGGAGTAGGTTATACCCATGGAGAGCTACTTCCTCCAAAACGGGGGTGCAATGGGCTTCAGTTTCTTTTCCCTTTCATTCATGCCTCTAGTGAGCTATTGTTCTGGCTTCAAAGCTTTCCAGAGACTCAGAAGTACAGCATTAGATTTGTCTATTTGTGTTTCTAGGAACTGTGGTTTCATGTAAATATTGCCAATATGCATTTGTTTCACATGAAGGGCTCCTTTGTCTGTTTTCCTTTATGTTCTCCACTTTGAAGTCAGAAACATTGGTAACTTTCAGATCATTCTCCTTCTTTATGCATTTTTATGCTGTATCAGATGTAAATAAGGAGGATTACTCCCCCGTGTCTATTTTCTATTGTAATTCCTTGTTAGGTAAATTTAACTTTAGTAGGTAGTAGCTCAAAGTCAACTGCATAACTTATAATCTGTAGCAGAGGCCACGTAATTATTAACATAACTAGGAGACATGCCATTCCATACCATAGAAAGAGACTGAGCATGCCTTTAACTCATTTTAATTCTGTCAATCACTGATTGGCTCCTTGTGTTACATGATTTTTTTTCCCAAAAGATGAGAAGAAAGGATTTTTCACCCCAGATATAGAGGACACTGATAGACAGAAGCAATATTTCCCCTGCCAACTGTTTGAACCAATGAATTTATTGAGGTCACTGCAGAACCATAGGTGACTCAAAGTAGCTATACTCCTGGGCAGTATCCTGACCAACCAAGGAACAGCATATCCCTGAAGCATATCATTCATAGCATGGATGAGCCCAAGGGGTTAAAGCAGAATATCACCCAAGAGCTTTGGACACACAAAAAGCCACACTACTGATGAGTCTCTTTGGCTATATACAGACAGATACTCTACCCAAGAGTCCTACTCTAGTCAATTATTTAGAGAAGAAGATCCTTTTAAGGATCCTATAAAGCTCCTAACCACATGACTTCATCTAATCAACAAATGCACACTAATGACCATTAGGTTTGCATTGGTTTAGTCACATCTTGCTAAACAAGATAATTAATTATAATAGATCCTTTGAAAACAAGGCATCAAAAATGAGTATGTCTTGGCTATAAAAAGGAATTCTGTCAGGAATAAATGGAAACTACTGGCATTTCTCTTGTCATCCACAAAGACTGATGCTGAGAGACAAGCAGAACTCCACCTGTAAATTTGAAGCACAACTGAGGAGGTGACCAATCAGTCACATAACAAGATTTGGAGTAACATTACTACTGAGGATCAAGTGGAATCATTCTTGAATTGCCATGCATGTGAACAGCCATACTCTGGAGAAAATTACATCTTTACTTGGATCCATCTAAGCAGATCCAATAAACCAGAAGAAACAATTTGAAGAGATCAATGTGAGAAAATGTGGGGAGCTAGTGAGAAGGTATCAAGCAAGGCTAGGCAACTGTAATGGAGGTACGTTACCTAGGAGCCTAGTTTCTCACAAGTCTTTATGATACCCAAGCTTGAACTAACTGTGGGCAGACACTTGAGTAGAGAGAAAGAGGTAACAGCCTCCTCCTTCAGAAGTGGGAGAAGAAATTATTCTCTTTTCAGCTGAATGCAACAATGGCCTTAACAGAATGTGCCTGTAGACACACAGAAGATTTTTTTCTAGAAACTGGAACTAACTTATACACTCTTTTGAGCAAAAGTTTTATCCAGACATTGAGCCACCATATGTAGTTGGGCTTTTTTTGGCTGCAGTTCACAAAAAAAAAAAAAAATGACAAGGAGACTTATATTAAATCATGAAAGCTCAACCTTAGCTTAGGCTTGTTTCTAACTCACTCTTATAACTTAAATTAAACCATTTTTATTAATTTACTTCTGCCCATTCTTTATTAGCTCATCTCCACACTGCCATCCTGCTTGCTCTGTGTCTCCTTATATCTCTGCCTTCTTCTCAGCATCCTCTCTGCCCAGAAATCCTGCCTACCTATTGGCAGTCAGCTATTTTTTTAAATATAATTACATTGATTTCATATATCAGGCACGAATTCCCCTGTCCTCCCTCTCCCACCCCCCAGCCTCTCCCAATCCACCCCCCATTCCACCTCCTCCAAGCAAGGTCTCCCCTGGAAGTCAGCCCAGCTGGTAGACTCAGTCTAGGCAGGTCAAGTTCCCTCCTACACCAAGGCTGAGCAAAGTGTCCCAGCATAGGCCCCAGGCTCCAAAAAGTCAGCCTATGCACAAGGACAGGTCCCAGTTCCACTGCCTGGGGCTGGTCCAGTTCCATGGGGGCTCCTCAGCCATTGGGTCACAGTTCATGCATTTCCACTAGTTTGGCTATTTGTCCCTGTGCTTTTTGCAACCATGGTCTCAATATTTCTCACTCATACAATCCCTCCTCTCTTGCTGATTGGGTTCCCAGAGCTCCACCAGGAGCTTGGGCGTGGATCTCTGCATCTGCTTCCACCAGTCACTGGATGAGAGTTCTATCATGACAGCCAGGGTGTTCAGTCATTCGATCACCAGAGCAGGTCAGCTCAGGCACTCTCTTGACCATTGCCAGTAGTCTACAGTGGAGGTATCTTTGGGGATTTCTGGGTGCCTCTCTAGCACTCTGCTTCTTCCTATTCCCTGGGTCTTCATTTATCATGGTATCTCCCTCTCCATTCTCCCACTCTGCTCCTGATCCAGCTGGTACCTCCACTCCCCTAAGCTCTCTTTCCCCCGACTCTTGTCCTCCAAGCAAAGGATAACCAGACTGCAACTCACAAATCCAGGGAGGCTACCTAGTAAAGAGGACCCTGAGAAAGACATAGGGATCCCCCAACAACAGAGAAATGGATGAAATCTACATGAGCAAACTGGGGGTGGGTGTGGGACATTCAGCTTTTTATTAAACTCATCAAAATGACACATCTTCACAGTGTACAAACAAAGATTATTCCACAACAGTCTCCCCTACAAACACTAGAACTGGGTTGGCCACTATTTGTTGGGCATCCCTAGTAAGAAGCAAGGCAGCTCAGACTATCTTGGGGGGATGTTTAGTGGTCTGCAGTCCAGAATATGCCTGAATGGCCAATCAGAGTATGGGTGTGGACTGTGCCACCAAGTTTGCACGACCTGTTGGGCAAGAGCCAGGAAGAGAGACCTCATCTAATTCTTCTCTGAGACATGGGTGCATTCAAGAGAAAGTTTATTGAGGTAAGGTGACTGAGTCGGGACACACAAGGTCAAGCCGTCCAAGAGAGCCTCGAACCTCAAGACCAAAGCCAATGTACAACCAACAAGAAGATAACACCAACCTCCTCAGTCCTCCCTTTGCCAGGAAGCTATGGACCATAGCACAGAAGGAGGTCTCCAGTCTGTGAACTGGAGTGATGATGGAGAAAGCATCATGATTGAGGTAGACCTGTTTCAGAGAAAGGTCCTTCATCACAGGGGCACAGGGAAGATTTTTTGAAATGGAAAGCCTGAAGAGTTATTCACCAGCTTAACCTGTATGGGTTCAGAAAGATCAACCCAGAGGAAAATGATGGCAAAGTACAAAGTTATTCTTTGTCTCCCACTTTTTGTGATGAGAACATCTTCCTATCTTCATACCCCAGGAGTGATGTGCTTTAAGCTCCTCATTTAGCAGGGATGTTGTTCACTGAATGGTAAAAAGTAATAGAATTTAGACATTAAACTCCGGGCTGCCCCTTAGATGTTGGCAGGCAAGCAGGCAGCCCCCCAGAAGTCAGTTAGTGTCACATACATAAATCACCACCTTCACCTATGAATCATTCTCTTTACTGGGACTTACTGCAGCACATAATACCTCTTACCAACCACTTTAGTCACTTCTGTCTATCACAAAAAATGACCAGTATAATTGGTGGGGTAGTATAGCTGTATTTCTGACTGGCTAACCTAGTTTATTTTTTTTTTTTTTTTTTCAATCTACCAGAACTTCAACTTTTCAGAGAGGACAAGCTGGAGCTCCTACAGAATATTGAGAGGAACAAATTGAGAAACTGGCTCGGGCAAGTGAGGCACCATCTCCAGTCACAAGTGATACTAAGCAAGGGCCAAGACCAAAGAGGATGCAAGCTTTTACACAAGACAGAGGAAAAGATGTGAAATCCAAGCAGGGGTTCCCAACAACCAGACACCTGCAGGCAACCTTTCCACTATGCCATCTAGTGCATTAGAAAAAAGCAGCATCCCTGTAAGTGCCTGTAGCTAGAGTTTTCCTGCCTTGCCCACAGTCAGGACAAATCTGTCACCCACCAGTCCCACAGCGCTCAGACCCAACCAAGTAAACACACAGAGACTAATATTGCTTTACAAACTGTATGGCCATGGCAGGCTTCTTGCTAACTGTTCTTATAGCTTAAATTAATCCATTTCCATAAATCTATATCTTGCCATGTGGCTCGTGGCTTACTGGTACCTTACATCTCACTTGTCGTGGCGGCGGCTGGCAGTGTCTCTCTTACTCAGCCTTCCATGTCCAGAATTCTCCTCTCTCCTTGTCCCACCTATACTTCCTGCCTGGCTACTGGCCAATCAATGTTTTATTTATTAACCAATCAGAGCAACACATTTGACATACAGAACATCCCACAGTAAATGTCCCAGACAACTGTCCACCTCAGGAGACAAGTGGCTCACATGGAGAGGCATGTCTGATAAAGACACAGTTTCTCCTTTGACTACTGATAAAATGGAAGGGGCTGGGCATGTGCCAGTAGTTCCTCAAGGTACCTCAGATATGGTATGTGATGTCTGGATACAACACTTGCCATTCCATCCTGAAAGCTGCCCTCTCAGCCATATCCCTAAGTGTGTCTGATGAGGAGGAAGAGGAGCAGGAGCAGAAGGAGGAAGAAGAAGAGGGGAAGAAGAGGAGGGAAGGAACAGGAGGAGGCATACTCAGAAAACACATGTATGATCTGTGTGCTATTTAACAACAAAAAGATGTTCTGTAATGTAACCAACCATCTTATTAAATAAGAAACACAGAACCAATGTAAAGAAGAAAGCCAAGAGGTCAGAGCTCAGAGCTAAAACCTTACCCTCCTCCTGCAGTGGTCCTACCTCTCTGAAGAGACCTACTTCTTATGTGTTTGTCTTGATTAGTCTTTCTATTCTGCCTTCTCATTGGTTATAAACCCAAACATGTGACTGCCTCGTCACTGCCTGTAAGTACAGCCCTCCAGATCTTAAAGGCATGTGTCTCTAATGCTGGCTGTATCCCTGAACACACAGAGATCTACCTAGCTCTGTCTACCAAGTGCTGAGATTAAAGACATGCACCACCACTGCCATGCTCTTGCTATGGCTCTAATAGCTCTGACCCCCGGGCAACTTTATTTATTAATATACAATTAAATCACATTTCAGTACAAATAAAATATCACTATAATGTTCATAAACTCATGGGCCACAAAGACTGAGAAAAAAAATCACCATGTTTCTGGAAATGAACCAATTTTAGTTCTTGCTAAACAAAAACAGATTTGTGGTGGTAAATAAAACATCTTAAACTTGATCCCAGAGTCTGTGTTCTATGCTATCTAACCCTGGGCACTGTTCCCAAGGCCTTGGCTTCCACACACTTGGGTCAGCCTTGCCCTTTCATGGACAGCAGCAACAGCCCTCAGCAAACTGTGCAGAAGGGGTAGTTACTGAACTGGTAGTTTCACCTCACACTATTCAGGTATCTGGAAGCAGGAGATTCCATTCCCTGGGTCTGCATCCCCTGCAGAGGTCACCAGGAATTTTCTGAGCAGGAGCCAACAGTCCACTGCCAAGCATTCATTAGCCCTGTATAAGCACACCTCAAGGTAGCAGCCTATCTGCTTAAGGATGAATACTATTATACCTTGGGCTCTGAGATACAGGCCGTTCCTTCCAGCACTTGGGGCAGAAATGAGTCTGACACATAAAGGAAGACAGACACTAGAAACTTGGCAAAAGTACTCACAAAAATTGCTAAAATGTAAACAGCACCACACTTAATCCTTCTCAAACAACTTCATGCTATCACAATATTTATGATTTTTTTTCAAGATAAAAAGTGGATAGCACACATCCTTCATGAACAAGGCACACTTTCCACAGAGTAAAGGTATTATTAAAGGATAGAGCATCCCTTGTTCATGCTTCCAATTCTGCTCCTTGCCCTTTTGTCTGACCTTCTTGCTGTCTCCTTTGGAAACTAGAAAGGATGCCCTGTCCTTCCTGGGACACTGAATATTGCTAATCCCTGAAGAAATCTCCTTCATCTTCTACAACTACAATATATGCTTATCCTTGGAAATCTATGGTCCGTGGTGAGAGATGTAATTTTATAACCTGGTCCAGGCTATGATTTTATATACCTGGTCATTTTTTACCCATTCTGCATCTCAGTGATCCGGAGTATACTTTGCCTGGGAATTTGTATAGTTGCAATAGGGTTTTACTGAGTGTCATATTAGCAGCTTGGAACTGGGTATAGACTCACGTGGATACACCTGTTTATGTGATCAGGCCGAATACCCGCTCAAGAGAGAGATGTGCAGCAACCATCTACTGAACCTCAATTCCTAAAGACCCTACCATCCTCTTTGAGGTAAGAAATGATTTTGCCGGCGGTGGTGGCGCACTCCTTTAATCCCAGCACTCGGAGGCAGAGCCAGGCGGATCTCTGTGAGTTCAAGGCCAGCCTGGGCTACCAAGTGAGTTCCAGGAAAGGCGCAAAGCTACACAGAGAAACCCTGTCTCGGAAAACCAAAAAAAAAAAAAAAAAAAAAAAGAAATGATTTCTTGTAGACATGTCAGTTCCACATTGAAAAGAAAACATGCTTCATCATGCTTTTATTGTTCCCTGTCTGGAGCCTGCCCCTCAGGAAATTACTGCCTATCAGTGTGACTAATGCACCCACTCAGGTGTTCAAGTAAGAAGGATCATGTGGAACATAGTGAGACTCACAGGTGAAGAATCATCTGAAGAAAAATATATCAGCCTCCCTAGGATGGATAAAATTGAAGAGTATGGTACAGAAAACTGCCATTGACTGAAAAAGATGGGTGTTCCTTATGATACCTTCAAATGAGGTAGATAATGTAGGACTTAAAAATATCTGTTCAAATCCAGGCATGGTAGTGCATGCCTATAATTCCAGCCCTTGGTTGTACAGCTTGATGTTCTTGTGGGACTCCCAAAAGTGGGAGTAGGGGCTGTCTCTGACTTTTTTTTCATACACGTGGGACCCTTTTCTTTCTACTGGGTGCCTTATCTAGCCTTGATATGAGGCTTTGTGCCTAGTCTTATTCTAAGTTATTAGACCATGTTTGGTGGATATCCCGGGGAGGGCTGCTATTTTTTGGGAAGGAAAATGGAGGAGGGATGTATTTGGGGAGAGGAAGGGGAGGGGAGACTGGAGGAGTGGAGGGAGGGGAAACTGTAGTCAGGATGTAATTATGAGAGAAGATTAAAAGAAAAAACTCAAAGACTAAAACAGAACTCTAATTATTATTTACTATAAAGAATATTTTTGGAAAGTTGTGTACAAAACAATACTAGAAACATGCATGACAACATTAAGCTATTGTTAAAAAATGTTTTGCAGTTGCTACATTAATCATATTTGATCATGATCAGTCCAATTACCTCTCACTGATATGTTCTGTGTTACAGGATAAATGGAGTTGTGCTATTGATAATGTATGTCTTTTCAGCTAGTGGGTCATGAAAGAAATTCAGTTTTAATCTCCATGTTTTATTTAATATGTAAGAAAGAAAACAGATTATAATTGAACAAAGTTGGAATGCTTCATATTATGTGATATATAGGTATCAGGTAGCTCTGTATTAGTTTTTGGGAGAAACAGAAATGACTATAAATAAACACACATGAGCACATTAAACTGAGTTTGACTTATACACTCTTGCTTTGAGCTTAATAACCATATGGCATGCTTATACCTAAAATATAGCTTTGCCTTATCTCCAGGAAAGTTGATAGGAAGATAAACTGCATACAGAGAAGTAAATTGATTTGATACATAATTCTCCTCCAATGAATCCTTTACTGAACTTTCAAAATACAGAGGTCTACCCAGCTCCTTATTCAGATCATTTTTTTTTATTTATACATAGATTCTGATACCTAGCAAGAGCTCAATGTATAGCTTTTAAATGACAACAATAAATTTTTCGTTTGGAAAAAAAACACACATGAGAAATGAGGCAAATCTGGGGCACCAGGCTAGCCTCTGCGCTTCATACACTAAGAGCATAAGGCCTACCTGTAGGGACCATTGGTTCGCTGTTAGTTTCACTCTTCCTTTCCATATGACCCCACAGAAAGATCATGGTGAAAAGACCAAGTGAGCTCATTTTATTTGAAACACAGTATTACTTATTGTACAGAAGTCTATTACCAAAATGCAATTAGAAATTTAGTCATACTTAAAAGCTCCAGATATCCCACTTTGCCTCTCAACTTTTTAAGGTGAGATAGACAAAAATGAACAGGCATCTCCATTTTTGATTCTTCTTAGATAGCTGAAGCAGATGGAATGGTAATTACAAATATCCCTATATCTTCAGCACATTTATTCTTTCCCATTCCTCACAAATCTTACTATTCACACAAAGGGTCAACTACTCTTCTGTTATAGCATTTGATTGTGAGTGACTATTTTACATGGAGGGTATAAATATCTATGAAAGCATGGAAAATAATGTCAGTTGGGAAACCTCTAAAATACTTGTAAAAGATTATTTTTCTGAGAATCAACCAGGAAAAGGCTTTGGCTGGACTCAGCTTGTGATGATAGACAGTTTACTCAATAACATTGATATCTTTGTGCCTCAAGTTGTTTCATTCTTCAATTACATTATTTTTTAGTCTCAATTTAAGAGTCAGAATAAGTCCTGAAAGTAATTTGCATTTTCCTTGTTTGGTGACCTGAACACTTTTTTTCTGTTCTTCTCCCAATTCTGGGGCTTTTCTGAGTCTTGGAAAGTTAAAGGACAGTGAACAACTTGAGAACTGTTGTATTGTCATATATGCCATTGTGTATTCTCCATAATACTATGAATTATTAGACACAGGTAGCTAACTTATTTTAGGGCTCTGCATGAATAGCTGGGCATAGTTCAAATCCACACTCAGAAAAGTAATGGCAGATCTGAATGAACGTCTTTGTTGTATTACACATCTCAGACCTCAGGCCCAGATGAAAGTGCATCTAATTCATGTGTTCAAACAAATAATAAGAGGTTCATAGATAGACCACATTATAAGACTGAATCTGTTGCAAAATTCAAACACTGAAGGTGTAGTCACAAGAACCACAGAGTATGACTGTCCTTAGAGACAGGTAATCAAGTTATGGTGGAATGTAATTCTGTGACAGAACACTCATTAAGAAGTCACAAAGACCTGATTTCCATCTCCAGTACTGAAGAGAGAGAGAGAGAGAGAGAGAGAGAGAGAGAGAGAGAGAGAGAGAGAGAGAGAAAGAGAGAGAGAGAGAGAACAGATTAGGACACAAATATATTGAAAGACAGAAGAAGAAAATGCCTAGCCCATCTACAAATCAAAAAAGCCTCCAAAGTAACAACTTTGCTGACAATATGATCCATGGTACTTTGTACTGGAATTCATTGCAAACTATAGAGATGATTTCCTGAGATCATTAATGAATTGCCAGCTTTTTTTCTGTAAATACAAAGACAGATCCCATCTGATTTTATAAAATGCAAAAGCCACCCTGTCACACATACTCATGATGCTGATCAATTTTTCAAAGCATTATTCTGCATATTTCTCTACTAAACTATGAATTTCTAAGTAGTCTTCACTGTTTATATCATCATATCTTTTGTAGGTAGTGATATTAGAAGCCATAAAACAATGGCATGAATCTACAGTAACCTTTTTGCTATCTGCCTAGGTGTATAGAGGAAGTCTTGACTTCCTTAGGTCAGGCCCGTGGAACTTTCCCCACTCCCAGCTAGGTTTTGGGGCCAATTTTTCAGGTCTTTAAAGGGAAGAACAGAGGAGATGAGACCATCAAACTACAAATCAGAAGAGAATACCTGGAAAAATAAATACTTAATGGCAAGACCATTGATTTTGAGAGATAAATTTGTGCCCATCCTTGGGACTCTGTGCTTTGAACTATCTGAAGGAATGGGCTGGCTCTTCTTATAGTCCCTGGCTTCTTAGACAGTGCAGATGTTACACACTTAGCTATAAAGTCACTTCCTGATTTTCAGAGAGGAGTAAATTTGTTTGTGAGTTTAAATGTTCCTTGCTGACATGCATGTGAAAAATCAAGAATGTCTATGTTACATTGAGGATGTGATTAGTCACTGATATTTCTAGTTCTCTCTATGTATACAAAAGGGTATTGGGGAAGACAAGCTTGCTTCTGTTATAACTGAGTAGAAAGTTTATTTGAAAAGAAAATATTTATTCATTTTATTTAGCCAACAATATTAGATACCTTTTCTTGTGACTCAACTCATTTTATGAGTACTAATTTCCTTTCTCACTGTGCCATTTGTTCTACAGTTATGATAATGACAATGCTAGTTTATTTCTTGCTCTAAAGAAGACATGTGCTTCTTGTTGAAAACAAAAACAGTACATATTATTACAAATAATAAAAAATACAAGGACTAAGAGATGGCTGAGTAGAAAATACTTTTTTATGTGAGTATTAGGGCAGCCAGACTGTCATCTCAGGACTTGAAACAAGTTAGTTAGCTAGAATGGATTTCACCATGAGATCTTGCCTCAATGAACACAGTGGAGAGATTAAGGAAGACATTCAGCATCAACTTCAGCCATCCACAAGCATGTACACACATGTATGAGTATTATACACCAACATGCACCACGCACATTCATATGAAAAAGCTGACCAACCAAACAAAATCCCAAATTGAGCGAACAGGAAGACTGAGGAAGACACTGCCAACCGCCGCCAGGACAAGGAAGAAGTATACCAATAAGCCATGAACCATGTGGCAAATTATAGATTAATAGAAATGGGCTGAATGTAAGAGTAAGAGCTAGACAATGATAGGCCTGAGCTAATGGCCAAGCAGTTTTAAATATAAGCATCTGTATGTTTACTTTATAAGTGGGCTAACGGACTGCTGGGCTTGGCGGGACCCAGAGAGAAAACTCCAGCTACAGATACATGTATACCAATGGTACATTTCAGTGATAAAATACTAAATTGGTCCATTGCAGTTTGATTTCTCTTTGACTTAATAATTATGTCTTTTTGTCTATATAAATGTGTTTGAGACTTTAAATAACAGCTGCAGAGAGGGTTTTGTGTGGCTGTATCATAACTCCTAATTGCTTGACAAGAAACTCAGTCATTTTAATTGCACTCTTAAACTCGATTTTGATGTATAGTTTATTTATGTATGTCTATACTTGTGGTGTATTGTGTTCCCCAAAATATTGTGCACCCTAATAAACTTATCTGGGTCAGAGACAGAACAGCTACTAGATACAAAGGCTAGAAATGGTGGCATTCACACCTTTAATCCTAGTACTCCAGAGGTAGAAGTCCCTCTGGATCTCTGTGAGTTCAAGCCACGTTGGAAACGGCCAGGCATGTAACACACACCTTTAATCCCAGAAAGCGAGCCTTTAATCCCAGGAGTGGTGGTAGAAAGCAGAAAGGTATATAAGCATGAGGAGCAGAAACTAGAAGCATTTGGCCTGGATAAGCATTTGGCTGGTTAAGCTTTCAGGCGTCTAGCAGCAGTTCAGCTGAGAACCATTCTGGATGAGGACTCAGAGGCCTCCAGTCTGAGGAAACAAGACCAGCTGAGGATCCAGCGAGGTGTGGTTAGCTGTGGCTTGTTCTGTCTCTCTGATCTTCCAGTGTGCACCCCAATACTTGGCCAGGTTTAATTCTATTAATAAGACTCTTTAAGATTCCTGCTACACCCCCTTCTCCCTCCTTCCATCCTCCAGCCTTCCCTTCCAAGCCACCCCACATCCCCACATCCCCCAAATCAAGGTCTCCTAAAGACACCATCAAATAACTCATCTGATAAATACTTTCAGCAAAATGGTAGGATACAAAATTAATCTACAAAAATCAGTAACCATACTGGTTACAAATACACCAAGAAATAAATCTGGGAAACAATTCCATTTACAACAGCCTCAAAAAAAATACCTCAGAGAAAATATAACTAAAGAAATAAAGAACCTCTATAATGAAAACTTTAAAACAATGAAGAAAGAATTAAGGAAGATACTAAAAAGTGCAAAGAATTCCTATATTCATGGATTGGCAGAAGCAACGTTGTAAAAATGGACACTCAATCAAAAAATAATCTACATATTCAGGGCAATCCATCAAAAATTATACTGAATGCAGTAACTGACAAATGCCTCACATTCTCTTTATAGAGCCCACCTTCAAATCTTTAGATATGTGGGCTTAATGAAATACTTGTAGAATATAGGGCCCCTGAAAATGATCATTGGTTGAATACCTCAAGGGATGAAGCATAGCAGAATGGAGGTGATATGGAAACAGATAAGAGAATACCTGGGTGTGTGGGTGATTATGAAGGCATGGATGGAGGGGATGGAGGAGACAAAGAGGAAATAAAGGAGAGCTAACCACAAAAAAAGGGTATATGACAAAAACTCATATGGAAGCCATTGCTTTGTAAGCCAACTAAAATGTGTGTGAGTTAGAAGGATGATAACCCACATGGTTAAATATGAGAAGCATGACAGTCTTTCTTCAGGTGTGTGCATTTAAGTGCCTTCTCTCAGCTCCTGTGTTATAATTGCTTATTTCTTTAACATCTTTTGGTGGAACTTGGACTTAATTTATTTGATTACAGGCTTATGACACCACCATGATAAGTATGTAATATTGTTTATACTAAACAAGAGAGTGACCAAAATAATAAAATCTACTTGAAACATTAAAAAAAAAGTAAAAGGGAGGAATCATCTCCTTTGTTCCCAGTGTTACTTCTATTTGCAATGGGTTATGACATCAGAAAATATGCAGTAGGATGGGTACTTTTCCTTTTGTAGCACAGGGACTAAATCTAGGACTTTGTGCATGCTATGCACACACACTACAATGAACCATATCTCAACCCAAGGATATTATGACAAAAATGTCAACATTCACAGACACTTTTGCCTTTTCTAGGTTTCTGTATTGCTTGATATAGAAATGTTACAGGATAGCAGGGCTAACACTTTTCAATATACCTTCAGAAACTTATTTTGAAAGGTAAACAACTTAGGTCCCAGCTGAACAAATGATTTTTTATTTGGGCAAGGGTATTAAGATTTCTGAAATATGAGTTCACTCCACTACCGGCAGATTATATGACAGACTACTACTGGTGGTTGTGTGACAGGAAGAAATGTCTTGTTTCTATGTGCCAAAGCATCTCATCTTCACAGGATCTACATCAGGTGTATGTTGAAAGGACTGAACCTGGTAACATCTGGGACTTTATAATCTAATAAGGTAGGAGCAGGAGTGAAAAGCATAACAAAAGGAACATGAAGGGATGAAGGCAGGTCAGGAATGTAAGAAGGCAGCCACATATACTAGTTTGCCATTGTCCCTTTTATTGCTACTAATGAGAGAAGGTATTTGGTACATGTCTGGTAAGTGGACAGGAGATGGAACAATGGTTTAGGCAATTGCTCTTAAGATTTAAAACCTGAGCTGATCAATAAGAGCCAAATGATGGATCAGTGCTATTTTTCTGCCCATGACATGACCTTTGCACTTATGAACTCAAAGCAGCTCAGGACTCATATACTGGCCTGCACAAGGCTGGCCTGTCAACATTCTTCATGGATAAGGGAAGGGCTCCTGGATCCTGCTCCTCCCAGGCAACTATGGCTGTTGAGTGCAGCTGATAAGGAATCAGGGATTCATTCTTTTCAAATGTGTGCTTTCTGGTGTGTCCCTCACACTCCAGAGAATATGCTTATGTCAGGTAAGGTAACCTTGTTACTCATGGATCATAGAACAACCAACCAGAAAATACACATGAAAATGGGAGGGAGAAGTGGGCTTGGAAGGAGCAGAAGGAAGATAAGGAGGCATGGGGCGTAGTGAATGTGATCAGATGCTCTCTCTCTTCTCTCTCTCTCTCTCTCTCTCTATATATATATATATATATATATATATATATATATATATGTTGTTGTTGTGTGTTGTGTGTGTGTGTGTGTTTTATGTTATTTGATACTCTTATATCAAACAATAGATTTAATTAAAAATAAGCTTGGATTTGTGGTGGTGGAGAAAACCAGCCACACCTTGAATACTTTGCTGACACCTTTATTCATATATTTCGCCTTTACAGATGATGGTGACTAAAAGCAGATGGATTTCCCAATCCACCCACCCCCATAAAGTACAGACACAGATTCTGTTCAGCATATACAAGCATTGGGGCATATACAAATTCATCTCACTGGGTTACTAGAGGCAAAAGTTAACCTTTGGAGCAGTCTGAGTACCTCAGGCCTAGTTAGGGAGCCGGCCCATGCTTGTGTGTGTGTGTGGGTGGGGGTGTCACTACTCTATGCCTGCCACTAGGTGACAGCAAGGAGGGAAACAGAACTGGTCATGGTGATCAGAGCTACCTAGCCCTGTCATTGCTTTAGCATGTGACTAGAGGACTCCAGATTGGCTTCCAGCAAGATCCACAGTCCTATAGAAATCTGTACCTTAAGGTTGCCATCTGCATAATGAGAACAAACTATGCCAAAGATGTCACGGGCTATAAGAAGACTCCAAATAGAAATGATTTGTCAAAGGTGCTTTGCCAAAGGGAAAATTCTGTATAAATTTAAAGGGAATTCAATTGATTGTGATTGTGTAAGTGCCCCAGGGATGGCAGTGACTGGCTTATAGGTCCAGAGGCCAAGAAAGCAGTCAAACATTTAGACTGTGCCTGAGGTGAGAACCAGTCAGTGGCAGGTAATGGCTGCTGCCAAACAGAGTGTTCTCAGTTTCTTGGCCCCAGGAGTCACCAAAGCCTAGCACCTGGATCAGGGCTGGGAAAGTCACTGGGAAGTTACAGAACAAATCACAAGGGTCAAAGAGGAGGAAGAAGGAGGCATACAAAGCAGAAAATTACTAACATTGCACACACGAATAGAATACCCATTGGATGAAGGGAACTGAATGGTATGCAGATGGAGGCAGGTGGGGAGAAGGAGATGGCACAGCAGCAGAGAGGGTTACTTTCCCAAACAGACCCCTTGCCAGCTCCTCACCTCCTAGAAAGATTGTGTGTATGTGTGTGTGTGTGTGTGTGTGTGTGTGTGTGTGTGTGTGTGTGTGAAGGGAGGTCAGGAAAAAAAACAAGAATCTAATGGTCTGACTTGAAGACTTATGGATGAGGACCCTCCTTCTGCTAAACTGTCGCTCTGTGCATTCTGGGGCTGAGCCTGAGCTAGGCCCCTTAGCACCTTAGCACCACACAGGGAACCATGGCTTCTGGGGAAAGACAGTAGCTGTAAAACACACTGAGAGATATCTTATCTGCTCAAATGTGGGCACACTGAGCATCATGAATGCTCTTTGAGAATAGAGAGGTGGTCTGTCACTGAGAAGGGCTGTTGCGAAAATTGAGTGAAAGGGCTAATGGAAAGAGGGCCAGAGAGACAAGCTCTCCACAGGCTTATACTGGAACCAGGGAAGAAAAAACTCTCCCTAGGCACTCCTGCTGCTGTTGCTCTTGTCTCCTAACTCCCTTGGCAAAGGGGCTTGGCACCTCCTGGGAACTGGGAGGCTGCTCCATGAGCTACCAGCTAGAGCCTACAGGTTAAGGCAAATCAGCCAGTAGAGCACATTGAAGAAGAAGAATGTAATGGGGAAAAGCACCCGCGAGTAGTTATCCAGCGGTAAAACATGGATGCAGACGGCCTCGCTGCCAGGTGCTGCCCCCACAACCAGGAGCCATGCAGAAAATACTTTCTGAGAACCTTAAAGCACACATAGCTTCTGCCACATCGCCTCCGGGACACTGGGGTCTTCTGAAGCTTGAAGACTGCTGGACTGGGCAATACTGATGCTCCTCTTCAGCATTCCCCTCATAGGTGACGATCTCACACACAAACACTTCCTGCTGCTGGAGGGCACGGGCACGGGCACGAGCACGGGTGCGTGCACGAGCACGAGTACGTTATTAGCACAGCTACTGGTTGGAAGCTGAAATAGAGAAAAAGGAGAAACAGTCAAGGGATGTGAATCAAGAGTAAAGGTTGCCTAGAATTTCCTATAAACTACACTTGTCACACAGTTCTGGCCTCCAGGATTTCCACCATCACACCAAGAGGTTTTATTTCCTCCATGACCCCAGGAACTTTCCATCACTTGGGAGCTAGTCACACATGTGCCTAGTACCTTCATTCTAAAGCTTTGCCTCCCACACCAACACCGGATTCTTACATGGTAGAGCTTTGGAGAAGCCAGTTGTTTCATCTCATTGTAGGTCAGGAAGTTGAGCACAGCAAACTCTAGTAGAGCACAGAAGCACAAGACGAAACAAATGGCAATATAGTAGTCCAAAGCTGTGAGATAGGAGACATTGAGGGAAATTCTACGGGAAAGGGTGCCAGCGTGGCCATGGTGAGTACAGAATGACCCCTATAAGAGCAAGGAGTGAAGGTGGGCTAAGCTCCTGACCCATGCTTTACACTGTTTACAGGATAGCAGGAGAAGGCAGATATTTCCTTGGTCAAGATAACTCTCTGACATATGCCCACTTTCTTACCTACAGAGGCCCTGCTGCAGCTGCCTCTATCTTGACCCAGAAGGAGACCAGCGAGAGCATTGTGGTCACAGAAGAAGGGATATAGTTTTGAAAAACAATGAAGCCAAACCGCCTGCTCACATTGAAGAAGAAAGTCATGACCATAAAGTCACCTGAAAGACATAAAACACACCACTGCATTGCAGTACTGGCCTGATGTTTAGCACTGCATATGTATCATGGATTCTATTGTCCGGCTCATGGGACACCCTATCAGAGCTCTAGAATCAAGGCACATTATTTCAGTACAGCCCAGTAGAAGCCCAGAGGGCAGTTGAGAGATAAACAGCATAAGAATATTAATGAATCTTCTTTGAATTGATTCACTCAACCAAGTCTATTTTTCCAGAAGTTGTTTTTTTTAAAGTGACCTTGATATCAAGACCTCACAGCTGAATGGCTAGCTGAGACTTGCCTACTTAGAGAAATGCCATGTATAGTTTGTGATATCACAGCATTACATCTGCACTGCTAACCCTCATAGCAAGCCCTCTTGGTTAGCCAAATATGAATATTATGCTATATATGAGCTACACAATAAGTCTACAATCTTTATTCTGATGCTAAGGTCTAACTTCTGGATCTGACTCACATGCATAACATGCATGCCTTACCCAAAACTAATTGAAGCTGATAGCCTACATATTTATCCTGGTAAGTAAATCCTAGACTCCTTGTTCTTAATATATTACTCCTAACCTAGTACAATAGAAGAATTAGCTAAAAATGAACATGTCAGTTAATCTCTAGATGTTAGGCCTGTAGAATAATCCAGTTCCAAGGCAGCTTAGGCTTTCAGATTCGTTTGGGCATGGTGATCTTTTCTTGTTCTTACTCTAGATAGGAATAGATCTGTTCAGAGGCTGATCAAACTGTATTTCCAGATGGCATACTCTGTTACACATGCGTTCCTAACACTCCTCATGGTATTATGACTTCATACTTGGTTTGCCCAGAGCATCATTTTTACTCTCCTCATGACAGTGGACATTAAATTGCTTCAACTATAGCTTTTCTGTGAAGCTAAGCCCTGAATTTCCACCTCTGTGATGCTATAGACTTCTGTGACTTTAAACTAAGTGTACCTTCAAGTCCCTTCCAGAAAGAGCTCATGTAAAGCCTTCATGAGCTTTAACCAACCAAGCCTAGAACAACATGAAAGGCAATGATATTCAGTGATGTTTGCTACCCATGGAGTAATAGCCTTGGAAAGCAGACTCAAACACTAATTGTCCTCACCTTAGACTCTACAGGAAACAGACCAGGTGCCTGGCAAGTCTGGATAGGTCAGTGCCTAAAGAGAGCCTTTTCTCCAGTGTTGAAGCACTGACCTTGGATGAACAAAGCTTCTTAGATTCTTCAAAGAAAAGGCAAAAAGTGGTCTAGGGTCAGTGGAAACTTGTTTCTTGAATAGAAGTATCTTTAATGCTATAATTCCTCCAGCACTGCACCAAGGACCACCATATGCTACTAGCCAGAATAATCAAATTATTAGTTCTTCTTCTGCCCTGGAGTCTTGACTATGATTTAAAGCTCCCTTAATTGGCTGTCGCACTTCACATCTGAATTTATATCGTTGTCACAAGATTTATTATGCTGTTGGATTCTCGTTCTTTAAATCTTATTTATTCTGACTAAAGAAGAAACTTCCTAATTTATTAAAAGCTGGAAATTTGCCAAGAGAAGGATACTAACATGTGTTTCCTTCTTCTGATGAGTGAAGAAGCAACACCAATGTAAAAAGATGTCTAGGCTGAAAGCCAAGACAAAATGAAATGTATTAAAGATGATTTTTGCTCTTACCTGCTTTGTCCAGATCAGGGTTGGTAGTAGCACTGTCAAAAAGACACAATTAAAAGACTGTCCAGAGGACTCTTGAGCTGATGGCACTGAAGAGAAAGGAAGTAAAGGAACTAGGGAGCATAGTCTCGATAGAATACAAATTAATGTTCTGACAGTAACACTAGGTCTTTAAATTTGACTTATTGGAAGAGTGACTTCAGTTAATGTAAATTGGTAGCTAAACGGGAAAAGAACTAGGTTGATGGGTAAACATCTCAGAGACTCTCATTACAGATGAACAAGAAGAATTTTCTGATGGGAAGAATTGTCTAGAAAAGGAAGAAGTCTTCTTGCAGTGAACTCCTGATCATGGAAGATTTCCTCAGAGGCTCAACAACCATCAGTGAAGGATGGTTTACTTACTACAGGCAGGGCTGTACTTTCTGAGCAGCTACTAAAGTAGGGACTCTCCTCTAAGTTCTAAGGCTGCCCAAGTTGCAGGGCACTGCTGCATTCTAAACCCTGAAAACTCTAGCTGGAAAGAACTGCCCCAGGGTTGAATTGGGAGAGTTAGGACCTGTTTCAAAGATAACTCTGGCAGTGGAAAAATCATGAATTAAGAACAAGTAGTCTCTAGTAGAAGAGAAAAAAGACCTATTCCTTTCTCCACAGGGAGAGCAATTGCTTACCTACTGCTATTGCTTCACTGAAGATGCAGACTCTGGTGGCTTTGTAGTCACTAGGGTACCATTTTGAATCAATGTGCAAACCATCTACTAAACGGAACCACTAGTGACTTTGAAAGCCCCTGGGCCTTGTCTCCTCTGCCAGTTCTGATGATGGATCTCCACCTATCTGGAAAAACTGAGGTGCAGAGAACTAAGAGGCAGATTAATAGTTATCTAGTAGAAGAGCAAGGATCCCAAAGCCAAAGGAAGTAAAGTGCTTTCTCAGAGCACCCACACACACACACCGCAAGGAAAAAGGAAAAGCATTTGTAAAGCAGCATCCACCCCCTGCCTAGTACTGTGTAAGCAAAGCTTTAGCCAGATGAGCATATGCTTCCCTCATCCAGTGATCAACAGCAGCAAAAACAGATTTGTGTCATCACACAGAAGCAAAGCAAAATGCTTCCCATGACAAAAGGCTGGCTGGGTGACCTGTTCCATCCACATTCTTGTCAGTACATGTGAAGACGGTCCAGGGTTGCTCTCAGAGCTACCCTGGGAAGATTCCTTGGCTCCTCATTCAGATCACCTAGGAATACAAGCAAAGATGCTCACATCTATTTGGGAGCTACAAGTTAAGAGACCCAGAATCTGCCCCTTTCATCTTTGCTAGGAACAAGATCTGAAATAAAAATATCACCATACCTATGTTTATTTCACTCTGAAGCCTTTGGTGCAATCTGTGCTTTTCACAGTTGCTTAAGGTAACGTTGCTGCAGCAGCCATTGCAGCTGAGTAACTACCTGCAGACTCCCATAATCTTCACTAACTGCCATTATTATACTAGATTCCCCTTTCCCCTCCTGCTAGGGTAGATCTTGCTTCCCACTCATCCAGCTGGAATGGTTCTGGGTTAGGAGAAATCACACAAGTAACCCTCTCCAATGTTGTCTAAGTATGTCAGTAATATAAGAAAAGACATTGAACCCAAAGGGTCTAAAAACAAAGGTAGATGAACATTCTAAAAGTCACAAAAATGTATCCACTTACTTCATCTTTCAAAGGGCTTGGCAAAGCACTGATTTCTTTGTAGATGAGACTGAGACATAGCTATAAAGTCTCAGTTTCCTCTGCAAACAGCTGTAAGTACTTAGCATGTATAAGAGGAAAGCAATGTTCTACACAGTATTCCCATGTGTTCTTTACACAGCATTAGTACAAAGAGTCACTTCCAGTTATTGGTACTATTCCCTCAGAGTTTGCCCAACCTGAGCTCCCACTGCACACCTACCAACTGGGGTTGAGATGATTTCAGTTTTGTTGGTCACTCCCATAAAATCAAACTCGAATAGCTTCAAGTGTTCTTCTCATCAATTTTGAGCATGAAATTCTCCAACTTGTAGATCATCTCATGTGCATCATAGGAAACTGGAAATCAATGTGGAAAAGAGGAGTGAATAAATCTAGGAAGCCAGCTGAGTGCCCCACAAGCATGTGTTAGCTTGAGCTATGTTTTGGAGTTTTTCACCAGCTTTGGGACCTTGCCTCTGGCCTGGTTGTTGAAGTCCATTCAATAAATACATTTGCCCTGGTATTTGAATGCAGATTTGAGTAAGTCATGAACTTACCCTCCAGCATTAACATTTCACTGAGTAAGGCCATACAGCTGTGATTTTTGGAGTTGTTCTGAAAAATCTCTTCCATGGAACAATAGGCAAGTAGGGAAAGATCATTTGGGGACATACTCAGAAAAAGACTTTGTAGAACATGGGGCATTCACTTTCAATTTTGAAATTAAACATTCTCCATATAGATGAAGCTGAAGAGAATGAAAGGAAAACACAGAAAGGTGAACATGGAAAATTTTAGGGCAACTACTTCACAGATGGGTCATGTAGCAGGAAACAGCAGGGTCAGGTCATGAAGGCTTTGAAGTTCATTCTAAGGAATTAGAATTGATATATGACAGCTAAGAAAATATTTGAAATGAGGAAGTGACCAGGTTTATATGGTACTTCAGCTAGGTCACTCTGATTCTAATGTAAGTGTACTATGTTGACAAGGTGCCAGTTATGGGATGCCAGTGCAGTAGTCTAGACACAATAAATGAGTGAAGGCAGGAATGAAAGCTCAGGATGCAGAGAAATAGGTGGGATCAATAGAGATTTGGGGGAACACAACAGCATGTGTGGACTGAGTAGATGCAGGAAGTTAATGAGAGGAGAAGGTCAGAGTTGTTGGTTGGACAACTGGGTGGTGATGCACCCTTCAATGAGGCCAATGGCAACACAGAAGTAACACATTTGCTTTGGAGCAGGATTTGGGAAGAGACAATGAATTTAGCTTAGGACACGTTCTGTTTCAAAGTGAAGATGTTGCAGAAGTCAAGCAGAAGATGATAAAGCCTGCATCAAGGCAGAGATGGAGAGGAGCAGACATACTCAGGTACACTTTAGAAGCAGATGACTAACTTAAGGTAGAGCAAGGGTGAGGAAGAATCCAACACAAAGCCAAGGTAATGCAAACACAGCATTGTTGGCAGGAAAGGAAGTGATGATGTAAGATGGAGGCTTGTAGCAACCTTGGCACCATCACAGGAAAAAAGGAGAAGCAGAAAACGTAAAAGGAAAAGATGAGAAAAAGAGGGGCCCAGCGCATCTCTGGGTCCTCAGAACCTACGAAGGTACTCACAGCTAGAGAAAGACAGAGGACAAGAGTGAGAATCCATTGGAAATTTGAGCATGTGGAGTGAACATCTCGCATCAATGGTCATCCTGGAAGGGAGAAAGGAGCCGTATTAGGCTGGCTCTGAGCACTTACATATTCACTCAACATTGACCAGGGATCACCTTCAATGAATGGCGTCAGTAGAATTTAAGACAAAAAAGCTCAAAGTAGTGATACAAAGAGAGAAGAAGAGCTTCTAACATCTGACTACTGGACTCCATCATCAGAGAAGTACATGGAACCACTTAGATTTATTTTCTTCCTTGCTCAACCCTAGTGTTCTTGTTCCACACTCTTCTACGCCTCCACTACCTCCATATCCCACACCGCTGACATAAGAATCTCCTTCCCAGCATTCAAGTTATGTAGCCTAGTCTTGGATACATTTCCAATTGATGTAGTTCTACTCTGCCTGGACAATTCACCACCGTGGACGTGTCTTTATATACAGTGCCACTTGGGATGAAACTGTCCAGGCAATGCAGTCATTCAGGCAACTTTAGAGTGGGGCCTATAACACCTCCCAAGTTTGCCATAAACTTAGAATGTGTCTTTAAGTAGTATCTTTTATTTTAAGATCTCAGTGTCTATATCTACACAGGAAGAGGTTGAATTCCTGGTCTAGAAAAGTTGCACAGGCTTTTAGGAACATTATTCAGGATGATATATCTACATAAGAGTCCTTAGTTAAAGGAGTGAGAGAGTCCTGGGAGATGAAACACTAAAGGTTTGACATACCTAACTGAGTACAACACCTTTCCATCCTTGTGGATGAGAGCCATCTGGTTGGGTATGGTGATAGCATATTCATGAGTCCTCTTAGAATTCCTAAAAAAAGGTATCTGGGATCCACAACTGGCTCACCACGTTGCCATGTAGAACAAGGGTCTCAAAGGTGTCATTGTAACGAAGATGCTCATCATACCAGGTCTGGTAGAAGATGATGTCAATGGAATATTCCTGGTGAGAAGGGACAGAAAACCATTTAGTTGGGCTAAGTAGATAAGGATTAGTCACATGCAAATGTGGTGTTTGTCACTACTTAACCGGGAACCCTGAAGACAGCATAATAGAATATATGATACACTAGCCTAAGAAGCAGAAGAGGATAGAGTTCCTTCTTTTATCCAATTCTTTCAGTGTTAGGACTGAAAGGACTCAGACATTAACACAGCCAAGAAGTCAGTCATGTCCAGCTCAAATGCACAACTAAGGAGCTAAGTCCCTACGTTATGTAGTGATTAATACCGTTCTTCCACAGTTCAGAACTATAGAAAGGTTGCCACAAATGAGTTCCCTACTTTCTACCTTCTCATACAAAACTCCTTTGTGCCTTGTAGAAGAATATAAAGTCTAAATTCTGTTCTGGAGAATTAACTCCAGAAATGACATTTCATTATTTTTTGTTTTGTTGTTTGATACAGGAACTTATTACAAAGCCTGGGATAATCTCAAACTTGTAAGTATTCTGCCTCATCTCCCTGGGAAGTTCCTTAAACAGCACTGCTTCCTTTTGTGGCCTCTCCTCTCTCTACCAGTAGGCAAAGGCCTTGTGTCATTGACAGATTCTTAGGCTTGCATGCACTGAGGACTATAAAGAGTAAAGCAACATATATTTGGGTGCAGAAATTTTCCATTGTCATATGCTCTGAAAAGAGTAATATTCCCAAATAGGTAGCACATTGCATTCATCAATAAATCCCTGTGTTATGGTGGATCATTACACAGCTGAACTCAGCATGTCATTGCAGTTATATAGGACCATAGTGCTACTCTTACTATGTCAACACTCTTTCAACCACTACACTGTGTGCTCAGAAATGTATAAGCACACACAACTCACTGTACACAGGAAAGGTTCTCTTTCAGATTTTATTCATAGAACACAGCTATTAATTAAACCAACCTTTCATTCCACAGAATTATATTTTAAACTGAAATGATTTTATTTACAAAGAAAATGTCTATCTATTGTGTTTTTTTTTAACAAGGAGAATTACATTTATGCTTTGTTTTATTTTTCCTTTCAAATAAGTGCCCATATAATCTCTGAAGAGTGTGTGCACATGAATAGTTAGTTCCATGATTATGTGGTCTCTAGTTATTATGGATCCCATAGACTGTTAAACATCGAGGGGATGTTAATAAGAAGCATAAAAAGCAAGAAGTTTACATGGTTGAAGCTTGTAGGGCAATATGCAGATGGCAATACAATTGTAATCAGTTTGAAGCAAACACCAGAGCCATGCCACAGCACAATTAAAGGCTAGTCGCCTAATTTATTTTAGAAGTAGGTAAACTGAGACTCAGAGCTATAATATGTCCAAAGTCACACAGTCAGTGATAGCACACTGGCTCTGTCACTCAGAGCACCATTACATATAGCTTTACCCTGTCATTGCCTTCACTCGCACCAAAACAAACAAAACAAAACAACAACAACAAAAAACAAACAAACAAACAAACAAAAAACTTTGGGTGTCAAGGTCCAACTTCACCAGGACTTTCCTGAATAATCTGAATAATCTTGCACAAATAACAAGTATCAGATTGGCCTGATGACACAGGCAAGTAATCTTAGATTCTTGGAAGGCTGAAGGAGGTGAAAAGTTTAAGTCATGCCTGGCTGAATCAAGGCCAGCTTGGGCAAATGAGTAAGACCCTGCCTCAAAAGTTAAAAAAAAATTACAGAAAGAGTTCAATGATATACCTCAGTGATAGAACATTTGTCCATCATGAGTGAGACACTGTGACCCAGAAGCTAAAGGGCATTAGCACCCTCGGAGTAGAGGGAACAAAATCCCTGCTGCTTTTACTGCACTGGGCAATAAGTGTTGGAAGCAGCCACCAGACTGCTGGTAGCCAGAAAAGAAAGTAAAGGGCAAAGTGTTTACCACAATGAACTAGAAAAGCAGGCAGATAATGGCAGAACTCCTGATCCTGCCCAGCCCTGTCCTGTCATGATCTACCCTCACAAAGAGACTTCAAAGAATTTGCACCTTCCCAGTAGCTGGCAAAGTCTTATCTGCATCCTAGCACATGAACTGTATGGTGGTTGATGGGAAACCTTCATCTCCAGCTTGCTGGAGGTCTGCTATACAATATTAAAAAGAAGCATTTTACGGCTGTTTAAGAAGACACCAATTATAAATTCCTCATACATCAATATAAAACTAATGGTTTGTGATTAAATTTTCCCCAGTTTGACAGGGAACTAGAGATGGATCTCTTTTAGTTGAGCTGAAATAGAAATGCAGTGTTTAGAACTGGCTTAATTAGAATCACCTGCAATAATTACCATAGTAAGAGCCAACATTAGCAAGTGGGGATGCTGTGACCAGGCAGTTTTTTCCAGACTAGTCACTGCTTTGAAGGTCAGACTGGGTGTTTTCAGAGTTAAACAAGGAGGGGAGTAGAAATATTTGATTACAATGCAATACTTTTTTAGGTTTCTCTCTACTATTCTATCTGTCCAAGTGACTGGTGCCAAATGTCCACTTAACCAACTCCACTGACTGGGTTGCTACTTCTTTGACCAAAAAACCTTGCTGAGATAATCAATTGCTTCGAATGTTGAGGTCAGAAAAGGATACTTGGCTGCCACAAAGAACAACAGAGATAACCATTCTGGAGCATTGACATGATCTATGGCTGTGTGGGAGACACCTATGTTCTCCTCAGCAAATGAATTAGAGGAAATCAGGCTGAACAAGAACAGGACTTGAATTACGTGGAACTATGTAGAAGCTGAAACTTCGGGGAGACTATGTATCATATAAGGCTTGGAAGGTTAAAAAAATCTTATCAGTTAGATAAATCAGGCTGCTTATCCCATCCTGAACAAGTTCCATGTATGATATCAAGCTGAGTGAATTCTAGGTGATTAGATTGTGCATAAATAAAAGCTCAGTTGAGACTAATGCTAGAGGATTAATAGATGTTGAACAAGGAGAGATAGATGGTGGATAAATGGGGCTAATAGTCTGCTGCCACAAGGACTCTTGCAGAGGATAGAAGCTAGTTCCCACAAATTATAACATCCACAAATTGCCTGAGAAGTTTTCCACTGCTTGTTGGGTTTATAGGACACTCATTCAGAGTACAGAGCCAAACAACTTAGGATCATTTGTTGTATTTATCAACGTGTGTGGTTTTTCCTCTAATAAATTTCTATGAAATTTAGCCAACACTAACTACGTGAAGGTGGGAAGCTTACTAGTAAAGAAACAAGCCAGCTTGCTAAAATTAAGAATGACATAATAAGGAGGAAGTAATAATTCTGAGCCACTCTCACTCATTCTATGTAAACAAATTGATTTCCATTAAGGTTACTTACCTCTGAGTCTATCAGGAACACCCACCTCAACATCAGTTCTCTTTACTCACCAAGATCACACAGTGCTTATTAGGTTTAAGTATGTTAAAACTGGCTCTACCTTTGGACAAACTAAGTCCATGGCTATTATGGAACTGATTACCTCAACCTTTCTTTGTCAGATACTGCACATCTAAATTTTGCAGAGCATCTTTTGTAATTCATTTTGTCAGCTACTATATACTATGTTCTTAATGTCAAGTATTTCATAACAGAGAGAGTAAGACCAACATAAAACAATTACCATGAAATAAGCTAGGGAAGATAAGAAAGCCAGAAAAATGTGAATGCCCAGAGAAGGGTATGGTATATGAAGGGATCAATTAGTTGCTATGCCAGTCAGAGAAGTTGTCACAAATAGTGTTATCTGAGCTGGACCTGAATGAGTGAAAAAGCAGAGCAACAGCATCTCAAACTTGAACAAAAGCCACCTCTGAGGTACAAGGTTGTCCAGGAATGTGCCTATTATAGTGTGGTCATAGTCTATAGACTTCAGTGGGGTGAAAAAAAGCAGAGTCATAGGAGAGGGCATGCTTGCTAGATTGTGGGGTTGAACTATAAATATAAGAGGCACATCACTGAGGAAGCTTGCTCAGTAGGGCTGCATAGGGAAACATTTGCATATTTCAGGTAGAAGATGATGATGATGATGGTTAACTGAGGATCATATTGATAATAGTGAAAAGGAAAGGAGATAAAAGAATTAAGACAAATTATAAGGACAGGTATACAGCAAGAAATGCTATCTGTAGATTTAAGTTCATATAAATAATCAGACAAAAGAGAGGCATTCCACTATGGTATTTACAGTTGTTTTATTGTTTTATTTTGAATGAAAAACTGAAGATTAGAGTCACAATTCCAAAGGTCCTCTTCAGACAGCAAAGGACTTACCTTTTACATTCATGTTCTTAGCTTAATTATGGTTAAAAATCCCACCTGACCCTCAAAACCACAACAAAAACCAACTTTCTGTAGTAGCAGTAACATGAAGAGCAGAAAGCAAAAAGTATGTGGCAGGTTCTTTATCTTGGTGCTCAATGAGTTTGATGAAAAACTGTCATCAAAGCTCAGTACTCACCATGTCCAGGGTGGAAATAGGCCCGAGGCTATGACAAAGACTTCAACAGTGACCACAGTGGGCTTTTCTGTAAGGCAAGAAGTAGTACAGGGTGAATGTCACATAGAGGCATGCCACCAAAGAGGGAGTCATCAAAAGGAGGAAGAGGGCCAGTCCTACTTCCTTTGTTCTTCCACAGAAAGCCCAGCTAATGGACTTTAAGGGTTAGGCATACACTTTCAGATTATTCATCTTATTTTGGAATTGGAAAACCTAAGGGGAAAGTGTTGACCTAGAGGAATCATTGTGGCTTACCTGGTGGATCAGCTCCAGTTGTTCCTGTCTGTATGTGGAACCATCATCTATAACTCATGTTCATTGCCCACTACTACATATGAGACCTGCTTTTCCTTCAAGAGAGGAGACGGCTTTCTTCTGTGAACTCACCTCCAATGCCAGGGCGCAGTTTATGGTCATAGTTATTCAGGATGGTGCTAAGGATTCGAGAAGCTCTTGTTAGGTTCTCTCCTGAGTGCTCGGTTGTGCAATCAACAGTGAGTTCTGTTTCTTTTTCTGTAAGCTTCTTTCCACCAGGCTGAGGCTCCTGTTGGGGCTGGGTTCTGACTCCGGATGGGGTTCCAGCTCCGGCTGCGGCTCTGGCTGCGGCTCTGGCTCGCTGCGGCTCGGCTGCGGCTCGGCTGCGGCTCCGGCTGCGCTCGGCTGCGGCTGCGGCTGCGGCTGGGCTGGGCTGGGGCTGGGCTGGGGCTGGGGCTGGGGCTGGGGCTGGGCTGGGGCTGGGCTGGGGCTCAGGCTGGGCTCAGGCTGGGCCTGGGTCGGGTTGGCGCCCAGCCTGAATCTGGGCTGGGATCTGGGGCTCAGGGTGGAGCTGAGGCTGGGGCTCAGGGTGAGGCTGGGGCTGGGGCTCAGGCTGGGGCTCAGGCTGAGGTTGGGGCTCAGGCTGAGGTTGGGGCTCAGGCTGGGGCTCAGGCAGGGGCAGGGGCTGGGGCTGAGGTTCTGGGTCAGGCTGGGGCTGAGGCTGGGGCTGAGGCTGGGGTTCAGGCTGGGGCTGAGGTTCTGGGTCAGGCTGGGGCTGAGGCACTGGCCAAGGCAGGGGATAGGGCAGAGGCTGGCGCCCAGCCAGGGGCTGAGGCTGAGGTTGGGGCTGAGGCTGGGGCTGAGGCTGGGCTCTGGCTCTGGCCGGGCTGAGGCAGAGGCTGCGGCTGGGAGCTAAAGACTACATCATCATCATGGCTAGGGGATTTGGGGTGTGGCTGTGGCTGAGGGCCGAAGACTACGACATCATAAGCAGGGGATTCAGGCTGAAGCACAGGTTTAGACACAGGCTGAGGCTGAGGGCCGAAGACTACATTATCTTGGGCAGGTGGTTTATTCTCCAGTTTAATGTGAGGTCCAACCCTAGAATATACAACCAAAAACTTAAGTTCTACCCTCTAATCAGGCTGATGCCTTTGGGGACAGGAGAAAACAACACAAGACTTAATTAGTGAATAGTAACAGTAAATGAGGAGGTACTAACAAATTAAACTTGATAATTCCTTTTAAATTTTATTGCTCTTTGGAGACTTTGTATGCAATCCTTTCATAATTCTTTACTTTAAAGTAGTCAACAACAAATATTAGACTAAATTTTCAAAGGCCATTTCATGTGAAATCAAATAGGTGGCATCTTTTCTGTGAACTCTGGCCAATCAGCTGCTGTGCTGCCTGCTGTTACTAACCTGGGCCTCACATCTGCCTGAATTGCAGCACCTGAGAGGACAGGGCAGGCCAAAGGAGAGGGTGGCTGAGGAATACTTGCAAGCAGGTAGGACTGAAAATTCCTGGGATGGTTACGTAATGCTCATATTGAGGCTCTGAAGTGGTGGAAGGCTGGCTATAGATCAGTGCTTTGTGGCTGTCTCTATACTGTGTCCTGCACCCAGGAAATGAATAACCAATAGGAGACTATCTTGGGTACCAGGGCCAACAATGACTATAGTAATAATAATGATAATAATTATAATAATAACAACACTTTAGAAATCCATCTGCTAATGTATGAAAGTCCTCCACAGTGTTTGAGGTTAACATGACAGGTAGTGATGAAAAGGGCCCCATTACATACATTTTGTGATACTTTATCAGTTATATGCTTATTATTTGAACAACTTTCTGTATATGGGTTCTAGTTCAGTAAAAAGGCATTTTAACAATAAAATATTCCACCCAACTAAAAAAAAAAAAATCCCACCTGCTAATATATAGATCATACTTAAGTCCTGATTTTTAAAACCAAAACTGTCAAAAACATATGGTAAAGATTTTAACATTGAATCACTGAAGCAATAATAAATCATTCTTAAATATCTGATGAAATGATGACATTTTTATTGGTGAAGCCCTTAATGACTACAATATTTACATACAAAATGATATAAAGTCTGATATTTATTCTTTAAAAAAAGACCCTAAGTTAAAATGGGTGGTAGGAATGTAGGAGGCAGAGAAGATAAACCGTCATTAATTTCTTCATTAATGTTAAGGCTATGTGGAAATTCAGTTTACTATATATCCTTGAAAAAAATACAATTAAAAGCAATTGAAAAAGACATCAGCATTAATTAACATTTGATGTTGAAAAGCAAGAGAGCAGTTTCCTTTAGGAAGACTGCACATTTGGTGTGGCTTGGGGATGGCAGGGAGGGGGTGCAGATTGCTTCCTTTTCAACTAGGTGCTGGTTACCTGATCATGCTTACTTTATGAAAATTCACTGAGCTGTTGTTCATTTATGATTGCTGTGTTTACGTATTTTTGTATTACACTTCTAAAATGTTATTTCAAAGCTACCAGGCAACCTTAATCCCTAAAATGAGAACAAGAGACTGGGGTGAGCAGGTTGCTGTGCTGCAGACCAGGGGACTGGCAATCGGGCATCAAAGTGCATATTTTTCCTTTAGAATAGTTTAATTGGCATACAGATGTGCTAAACTGGTGCCATTTCTCATTTCTGAAATAGCCTGCAAGGAAAATGATGAATGAGGGTGGAGGTTGCTTTGATTTTGCCAGTGTAAACAAAAAAATAGCCACACCTTGAGATCGTTGGAGTTAAGAAGTTCCTGTGTATACATACTCATCTCCAAAAAGCCACCAAGTTTTTTTTCAAGGCTAGAAAGAATAAAGCCTAGAAAAATCACATGGTCTAGTAGGATTTTCCAAGGAAGCTTTTCAGACATCCACAGCCCTCCTCCATATGTGAAAATGCTAGATAAGACGGAAGCTCTGCACTACCACCTTCCAAATCTGGCTGAAGAGGGGAGCAAAAGAGCATGAGGAAGGCCTGGGTTTCTTTCTCAAATATGCTAGCTTTTTCAATTTATTGATAGATAAACCACATAAGGGGAGGGCTATGCTCAAAATCACACACCTGATTTGAAACTGAACCAGGATCAAATCTAAGTTTGGTCCAACACATTCCACTGCCACCTCCCCTTTCTTGACATCACAGGTTGCCATGCTGACAGTGTGTGCATGTCAGTGTCTGTTCCTCCCACCCCCACTAGATGGGCTGTTTTCCCCTCTCATCTCCCTCCCTTCTTCATCACGCCCCTCCCTCATCCTCAGCCATCTTTTTTTCCCAGAAAAATCCCATTTAAAGGGACATGGATAACAAGAAATTGCTAGTATGCACTTAGAAATATTTACCAAGGCCCTGCTGAGGAGGCCAGCCTCACCTTAGGCACCAGGGAGTCAGAAGAGAGCCACATATGCCTCCCTGAGGAGCTATAACCTGGGGTGGGAAGAGAAGACATATTGCCCCTCCTCAAAACAAACTAATGACAAGACACAAGCCCAATGCCATAGAATCTTCTAGAAACCTCAGCATATCAGGAAGCTTAAGAACTTCTGACAGCTCATACCCCACAAAAAACAGTCTCCAAGAAAAGAAAGAAAGAAAGGAAGAAAGGAAGAAAGAAAGAAAAGAGAATTTAAAAACACACGAAACACTCATCTTCCATCACAAAATGCCAGAAATCCTAGGAACATCCTTCTTACCAATGCCCAGGGTCAGGGAATTATGGGAGGGACACTGGCTGCTCAAGAGAAAACAGAAAAAGGGAGGGGGCTAGAAATCTAGGCCACAAACCACAGACCTCAGGAAAGAAAAACATTCTGGCTCAGGTCTGCCCCTAAGACCACGCAGAATGCCTTGGTGTGAGAAGGGAAAAGGAAGGCAGATGGGATGGGAACCCTGAGATAAGCAAGGCTCAGGCTCCTCCTGTCTGGGACTGGAAGAAAAACGCGACGCGAAGGCATAGGGAAACAAGTAAAGTCAGAGTTGCCTGACATCATGTCTGGTACTCAGCAGGTACTCCGGGAGAAAAATGTGAGCAAGAGTGAACAGACTAGGAAACACTCAAGCATTTCGAGGCACTTCAGGTCCCCTAGCCCAGTAGCCACCTTCCGAAGTCCCAGCACAACCCTGAGTTGTATGCGCTAGCTCTAGCGGTTTCTGCGCGCCCTTTCCCCTCTTCCTGCGTCAGGCTCCGAGAGGGAACCAGGTGCTCTTGCTGCCTGCCCGCCCGCTCCGGGGCTTTGAGGGCCAACCAAAGTCCACGACTCCAACAGAAGACGGTCCCACCTCCTTCCCCGCGCTCCCCATAGTCAGTCCAGGACGCCTCCTACAAGGGGGCACACGGGAGGGTGGCGCGTATCGAGGGACAAGTGTCCAGGTTGGCCTAGCCATCAGGATAGCCTCTGGCAAAGCCGGAGCTGGGATAAGGAGCCCCGGGAGTCCGGAAGCCTCCTGGGCACAGAGGGTTCTCGGGTAGTGGGATGGAGACTCACCTCCACTGGAGGGCCAGGAATATGTTGAGGAGCATCAGGAGAACTTTGGGTAACATCTCGGCGGTACCTGGCACGACCACCTGTATTGAGGTCGCAGCGCAGATCTTGCTGCTCAGAGAGATGTAGAAGGTTTTGTTGCGCTCCAACTTTCACTCCTCCCACTCGCCCCGCCCCAGATCGCGCTCCGCACCTTGGGCCCGCCCCCTGAGCCCGATGGAAATCTCCGACGACGTGATTACTGCGGCAGCGGGGAGAGAGGCTGGGGCGGTAAGGCGGAGGGGTGGAGAGGAGGGAGCTTTGTTGACTGGGCCCCCAGCCGCCAGCACTGCGGCGCTGCCAGACAGCCAGGGCGGGGAGCAGGAGGAGTGAGGAGGAGGCGTGCCTGCAGCGTGAGGCCCTGGGCTTGGGGAAAACGCGCTAGCGGTTGTGGCTTGGGGAGACTCGACTGGCTGGGCCAGAGTAGGCTCACACAGGCGAGTGGGCGGGGGGGGGGGCACTTTGCTGTGACCCCTTCCAGACCCCTGACTAGCTCTGAGGTCCTTATGTTCTTCCTTACTACCTGTTGAGCCCCATGCTGTTTCACATCTTCCCTAGCATCGCTGATTTTTCCTGGTCTTGCTCCACACCCTCCACACATCTGCTGGCATCTGAAGGAAGCTGGACAATACCACCACCGTTGGTACAGGGAAGAAGAGATGCTTAAGGGTTCTCCCTAGTAACCTTAGTAACCTCTGTTCTGAATCACTCTATAGGTCAATTCCATGTGTCCCCAGGAGGCAAGGAACAGTCACCAGCAGAGGATCAGGCAAAGCCATTCACTGTAAGACTGAATTCCATAGGGGTACTGACTCAAAATTGTTTCCTGCTCAGCCTTGGGGCCTGGGTATCAGAGCAGGCTTTGGAAACTGCCTCTCTGCAATAAGGCAGGCATTTTTTCCTTAGGTCTCTGCTCCAGAGAATACCAAAAGAAGAAATGAGAAAGCCGAGAGGTGGGGTTGCATACCAGCATCCTTGGAGTACTTCTTTTGCATAGACCCTCTGAAATGATTTCAGAGATTTGCATGACAAGCTCTTATTGATCACTAGCATCCTCCTCCTTCACCTGTCGCTCTAAAAGCACTGTGGGCCTGAAGGCTCTGCGGAGAGGTTTTGCTGTAGCACACTAATCTAATAAACCCTCTGCACCACTCTCCCCATTGCATCACTCTGCTTTGTCATGTTCTGAGCACTGCTCTCTACCTGTTTATTTTTATGGGCATTTCTTTCTGAGTTTGTTTATAGTGAGTTTTTGTCACTGAAGTAAGCTCAGTCTCTCTCTCTGTCTGTCTCTCTGTCTCTGTCTCTCTGTCTCTGTCTCTCTGTCTCTCTCTGTATCTCTGTCTCTCTCTCTCTCTGTCTCTCTCTCTCTCTCTCTCTCTCACACACACACACACACACACACACACACCATATATCTCAGCTTTTCAACCACATCCCTCAAAGTTAGACATTGAGTACACAGAAGGCACTCAACAAGCATTTTTTACTGCCCTGCATAAAATTTTTGTGGCCTACTACCACTGAGCCCAACATAAAGGGGGGGGGTTGCCTTCAGATGAATGGTTCTCAATCTGTGGGTCGTGACCCTTCTGGGGTGAATGCCCCTTCCACAGGGGTTGCCTCAGACCACTGGAAATATATATATTTACATTATGATTTATAACAGTAGCAAAATTATAATTATGAAGTAGCAATGAAAATAATTTTATTGTTAGGAGTCACCACAACATGAGGAACTATATTAAAGGGTGCCAGCATTAGGGAAGTTGAGAACCACTGCTTCAGACTCTGATGCAGCAGAGGAGAAATGACTACAGAGCATGGTTATGCCTCTTCTGCTTCATAGCTGCTTGAAAGAACCACATTGGTCAGCCTATGGCCTCTGTAATTTCACAGGGTTTCTCCCTGGTCCAAACACTGTTGTCACACTCTTAAGTTTCTTAAGACTTCTTAAACAAGTGACCTTGTGTTTTTTGTTTTCCTTGGCCTTTCAAATGATGTATCTGGTATTGCCTGTCCTAAGGAGATTTTGTCCGTCTTCTCTTGGGCCTAGAATACTCTCCAATGACCATTAGGCATTACTAATCCTAATCATGAGTAACCAAATAGGCAGGTCTTTAGGTCCCCCACATGAGAATCCCTGGCACTTTTTACAGGTTGAGATTTAAGCACTTTACCAACTTTCACATAAGCACATCTGTAGTATACCTACAAGGACTTGTGCAGATTACTCAATGTTATTATTGTTTCCCTGTCCTCCAAATGTTTGCTGTGTAGTCATCTTTACCAGGTCCTAGCCTGGGTGATAAAGGAATATACAAAAGAACTCATATACTACCTTGACCCTATATATAAAGCATAGGCTGGGAAAAGGAATTGGAGATTTGAAATATAAGACTAAGTTTCAGGAGAACCCCAGTATTCCAAGGAAGACTCTTTTTCATAGGCTGTGCCTATCACAAGAAGAAGAGGGGCTTCCAGGCTGTCAAAGTGCAGACATGGGCAACCCCAGGAAATTCAAAACAGAAAGGTGGAATAATTGACAAAGAAACAGTAGTTTGCCAGAAATGTTTGTGTGAAGAGTAAATATGGGAAATTAAGATGTATTGGGAGGCTGGCCAGCCTAATGCTAACACTGAATTTTGCCAAGAGATTGCATGCTATCCTGTGGGCAACAGGGACATTTCATAAGGGTATACAGTATCAAAACTGTACTTCAAGAAGAATTTCAGGAAGAAAAAGCTGGAAGAATCACAGGAGAGAGCAATGCAACTGTGTAAATCTCTAATAGTTAAGATGAACAGCTTATTAGACTAAGTGTAGGAGTAGACAAAGGGGAGAAGGCTCTTCCCAGGTGACCAGGGTGACAGCAGAGAAATAAAAACATGAGATATGGAAGAAGAGCTTTTAGTTACTGCTGTGGGAACAGTTCCCTCAATTGCATTGTACTTCTAAAGCTTTATTAGAAATAAAAATTTACATTTATTGCTTATTTGTGTGTGTGTATGCATGCAATGCAACTTATTATTCAAGCTGCATCTAAACAAAATGCTAATATAGAAGATGTGTTTTCATAAGTGAACCAAACTAGCCATTGATCAGAATAGCAGGAAGCACCACTTGTCAGTTGTGAATTATCAAATTTAACAAATATCAAACTGTTGCGTGCCTTGCTTGCTATGTGTGTGGTTTAAGGATGAAATCAGAGATGCTAGTCATAAAGTCTGTGTGTTCCTGTTCTAACTTGGACCCAACTGTAGCACACACATCATGCTTTCCCTCTTAAGGTAAGAGAAAGTACACTAGTTTATACAAAACGTGAAAGACCATTTACTTGTTAATTATCTAGGATTTCATAAGACCAAGATGCTGGGTACAGTTGAGAGAGGTGAGCTACAGATAGTAATCTATATGACTGTGCCAGGTACTGAGGTTGATGAAGGAGCAAGCAAAAGACAGTCTGGTTCAGAACATCTAGACTGACAGTGGAAGTAGAGGCAGCATCAGGCAGAGCCCAATCCTCTGTGCTTTCCTGCAGATAGGGCAGGGAGGGGTTGAATTCTAGATCCCCAAATAGATGGTAGATTAATATTCACTAATAAATTAGTTAAGTGTCCCTAGGTCCTACATACACATAAAAATGAGATTTAGAACACTTGTATCCTCTTGAAACATTGCGTAGTGTCTCACACATGGTCAGTATGCAACAAAACTTATCTGCCATTCTTATCATTAATAACATTAGGAAATAACTAGTAATTGTTAGAGCAAGCACACTTGTTACTTCTAAGAACCCAGGAGGTATCTGGTCAAGAAATAAAACTCCAGATTCATATATACACTGCAAGCAAGGACATGTCCACAGAAAGTGTAAATGGCATGTATAAAGCTTGACTCTATATTTTGGACCATTGAACAACTGAACTAATACTCTAGTCTGGTGGAACCAGCCTACAACAGAGAAGAGACATGTCTGTGATGGAGACTGAGGGTCACCAGCAAATGGTGGTAGAGGGTGTTTCTAGACTATTGACATCTTCATTCATGTGTCAACAAGGCAAAAGATAACAGTGACCATTAGCTGGATCAACAAAGAGGCCATTAGTGAAGTTTGCATGGGATATTGCAGTGAAGCAGTAGGGCAGATGCTGGTTCAAATAGAGCTGATGACAACATGGAAGACACAGTACAAGAGAGATCTATAGCACTAAAAGTTGACCACTTGGGTTAATGGCATGCACACTGTGGGTGCCCATGCAACAAAAGTTTATAGTAATGTGCATACACACACACTCTGTCCCCTCCGTGTGTGTGTGCGCGCGCGCGCGCGCGCGCGCTCAAGGGTAAGGAAGAGAGACAAAGGCTGATGGAAGTGGATTCAGATTTGAAGGACATGGTATGTGGGAAAATATGCCCATTTAAATGGCACTGAGCTGATGCCTAACTGCAAAGTACCAATGGAATTAATGAATGAGTGCTGGGTCTTGAAACCAGTAAGGCACAAAGGAGCTAAAGCTACATTTGGACAAAGAGGCAGAGAAGCTCATAATTGAGGTGCAAGGGTGAAATCAATTATCTCATACAGCAAGATGCTGCCAGGCTCTTGGCACTTTGGAAGTTGTGGAGGGTCCCAGGACCAATCTTAGTGCCAGAGAAGCTGCAGAAGCAAGATCAATGTGAGTAGGTGTGCTACAGAGCACAGTAGAAGACAGGCAGTGGAGTTGCTGGATTTTGTGGTTTGAGGGACATGATTAACTGCACCTCTATCTTCTCTCCTCCTATTCAGAGTAATTTAAAAGAAAATGTAGAGTCTGTGGCAAACAGAATAGAAAATCCCAATACATCCTGTGGTAGTTTCAATGTAATCTCATATTAGGAGATGTGGCTTTGGTGGAGTGGTATGGCCTTTTTGGAGGAAATGTGTCATTGTGGGGGTGGACTTTGAGGTTTCCTATGCTCAAGGTATCACCCAGTGTCTCAGCTGACTTCCTGTTGCCTGCAAGATGTAGAACTCTCAGCTACTCCTCCAGCACCATGTCTGCTGCAAGTGACCATGATCCATGCCATGATAATGGACTGAAGCTCTGAAACTGTAAGTGAGCTACCACAATTAAATGTTTTCATTTATAAGTATTGTGGTCATGGTGTCCCTTTGCAGCAATAGAAACACTAGCACACTCCCCTGTGGTTGATATATTGTGCACCCCAATAAACTTATCTGGGGTCAGAGGACAGAACAGCTACTAGATAGACATAGAGACCAGAAAATGGTGGCACACACACCTTTAATCCTACATCCGTCTGAACCTCTGAGTTCAAAGCCACATTGGAAACAGCCAGGCATGGTGACTCATGCCTTTAATCCCAGAAAGCAAGCCTTTAATCTCAGGGAGTGATGGTAGAAGGCAGAAAGATATCTAAGGCGTGAGGACCAGGAACAAGAAGCATTTGGCTAGTTAAGCTTTTAGGATTTTGAGCAGCAGTTCAGCTGAGATCCATTCCAGATGAAGACACAGAGGCTTCCAGTCTGAGGAAACAAGATCAGCTGAGAAGTTGGCGAGGTGAGGTTAGATGTGGCTGGTTCTGCTTCTCTGATCTTTCAGCGTCCACCCCAATATCTGACTCCCAAATATTTTTTTATTAATAAGACCTTTTAAGATTCATGCTACATTCCCCCCTAATAAAGACTATAAACAGTTAAAGCTACAGTCAAGTGGGTTTCCATAAACACTGCCTCATCATTCTCCCTGCCTCGGATTCAAGAGCAGACAGGTAGACACAAAGGACTAGTCACCTTTCTCCATGTCTCAGAGGCCCTGGAAGTGACCCACCTCACAAGCAAAGTGGACACACTACATCAAGGAAAAGAATTTTCGTATTAAACCTCCAGGATTTTATTTCTCTTTTAAAGGATTTATTTTTATTTTATGTGTCTGAGGGTTTGGGTACCTGCAGAGGCCAGAAGAGGGCATAGGATCCTCTGGGACCAATGTGGTTAGTTGTGGATGCTGTCAATCAAACCTGGGTCTTCTGTAAGAGCAGCTAGTGATCTTAATCTCTAAGCCATATTTCCAGCCCTACTTTTTAACCCTTTATACTTAATAATTAAGTCTGAGATGGACCAGAGATGAAGCCAAGCCCCTTTTGTTTTTATTTGAAGCAGGGTTTGGGAGGAAAGGGTCTCCATATGTCAAAGCTTCTGTGTATAGGAAAAATTATCATTTTCTTAAAGCACTTTTGCTGTTCCAACACCTGCCCTCTGGTATATAATACAGACAGTTTCTGCCTCACTTTCTCATAGGTGCTCTTCTGGCATATAATAAAAGTTGGATAAGTCTTTGTCTTCAGGACATTCACAATTGTAAATCAGGAAACAGGCAATGCACAGACAAGAAAATAGTTCTGATTATTTCCATCACTAAGTGCTACAGAGAAGTTGAAATTGGTAATTTAGCCAAGAACTACAGCAGGACATAACTGGGAAAACTTGATCTGGTCAGGGTGCAGGGGACATTTTGAACTCCTGTTGGGCTTTCTTGGCAGTTAAAAACAAAGGTAAGACTATCAGATATGAATCCACTTTTACCATGTATAATTCTAATGTGGAATAAAGAGAGCAGGAGGAAGGTAAAATGACAAGGCTATTAATATACAAGAGACTGCCAAGCCATTATCGTTTATTTCAAGTGGTGGTAAAAAGCAGATGACTCATCCTTCAGAGCTGCAGGACTTTGCACCAAATATTCTGGATGGTTTATTATTTTACTGAGCCTGGAGTTCAGGGGACAAGACTTCTGAGCTTGATTAACTTAGCGAAGCTGCAAGAAAGACTTTTCTAAAAGGTCTCATGGGAAGAAAAATGTGCCAACTGTGTCTTCAAGCAGAGAAGTTTCAGGTAAAGATGAAGGTAGATGGCCTTGCTTCCTTATTTTGAAGGATAAGGACCAAAGAAGGAAATCTCTTGCCTACATTGCCAGAAGAAACACTTTCTCCTGGTTCCCTGGTCAAATACAGCTCACTTAATGAAAAGTGGTTTTCTTCCCAGAGCTGTGCAAACTCAGTTACTGAATTCATAATGCCCACGGATCTAGCTGTTGATCAGTAGTAACAATTGAGAGGGTTGAGTGTGATCAAGAGCTGTGAAGTGCTTGCTGTAAAAGAATACTCAGATGGAAGCTCTGCTGTCAAATCCAGCTCTATGAAGGGTTTTGTGCTAGAAGACATTGGTGTGTGTTCAACAGGAAAATAAGTTTCAGTGCAGATATGTCCTGTAATTAACAAGTGATTTATCTTTTCTGATACATCATCAAGTCATATCATCAGTTGAACTTCAGTTCCAAATCAGTAGGGCTAGTGCACTCTATAAAATTGAAAGGGTTCAGGGGAAGGCTGGAGACAGATAAATGTCTCCTTTATCTATGCACAACTGGACCACAACAGTGAAAATTTCTCTCTCCAAGAACCTAGTATGGCCGGGCGGTGGTGGCACATGCCTTTAATCCCAGCACTCGGGAGGCAGAGCCAGGCGGATTTCTGTGAGTTTGAGGCCAGCCTGGGCTACCAAGTGAGTCCCAGGAAAGGCGCAAAGCTACACAGAGAAACCCTGTCTCGAAAAAACCAAAAAAAAAAAAAAAAAAAAAAAAGAACCTAGTATGATGGGCTGTAACAGGGCAGTAAGGATTTGGTGAAAACAGCTCTAGACTCCTACTGACATAAAAGTTCCTTCCAGGCTGTCACAAGTGACCATTCAAACCTGGTTGGAATCAAGAATGCAGAGCCCACTGTAAGTAATCCCTCACCCATGAGTCTGTATGCAGTGCCAATAAATGCTTTGGTTCACCCAGATAAACTTGGGTAGAATCATTTATTTTATATGTCATCAATGAATGCCATGTCTGGGGTGAGTAGGTATCTGTTCATGTCTCCTAAAAAAACAGTCACAGAACAAATCCTCCTTGCTTTTCTATTCAAAAATTTCTAGGACAAAACATTTAAACTTGATTGACATTTGTTCCTGTCCCTACTACCCTAGTACAGACATGGTTTCTCTCTCCCTCTCCCTTTCTCCTTCTCTCTCTCTTCTCTCTCTCTCTCTCTCTCTCTCTCTCTCTCTCTCTCTCTCTCTCTCTCTCTCTCCCTCCCTCCCTCCCTCCCTCCCTCCCTCCCTCCTCTCTCTCTCTCTCTCTCTCTCTCTCTCTCTCTCTCTCTCTCTCTCTCTCACACACACACACACATTCATACAGAGACCCAGTGATAGTCAATATGTATTTTCACAAGAAAAATAAGCAGTTGGCATATCCTAACCCTCCTAACACCTCTTAAATGTGAAGGAAAGATTAGATTCTCCAATTTCTTCAAAGGCAAGCTCTTGGATATCCACTTATCCAATTTATTCTTAGTCTACACACAGTTGTAGCTATCCTTTGAAAAATATGGATTCCCAACTCACAGAAACAAAACAGCAAAATCAGAAGGTAGGTAGCAGGACTTACTTATTCCATCCAGTAACCCAAACTACACATTTTATGAGTGCAATAAGCCATAGGATTTCGAGGATGTTCTTTGAACTCACTCTCCTCTTCTGAGCACCAGTTTTTGTGCTTCTTTCTTTAATGAGAAGGATGATAGTTCCTTTGCATACTTAGCCTATGTCTCTGCTCAAGTCAGCTATAGTGTCCGATCATTTGTGGTGTTTTTATCTGCAATAATGAAAACCCTTACTCACACAGACTACAAAACATTTATAACAGGAAGCAAAGTATAGACAAATTTGTAAATGGTCTTATTAAATAAAAAACCACAGAGCCATATATAGGGGTGAAAACCTTTAGAGAGATCAGGGAAATAGGGAAAGTCCCCAGCCAACCTTACCTCAGCAGCTCTACAGCTTCCAAAGAGAGCAAACTTCCTGTCTACCTACGTTTATATGCCTTGCTTATTCTACCATCTGATTTGCTCTGTGTCTAGATACATCACTTCCTCTTTCTGGCCAGCTCTGTCACTTCCTGTCTATACAGGCCTCCAGAACTCTATGGTTGGTAGTGGGATTAAAGGCATGTGTCACCACACTTGGCTCTGTTCCCTAGTTGTGGCCTTGAACAAAGAGAGATCCTGCCTGCTAAGCGATAGGATTAATGTGCTACCGCTGCATGATTTGTTTGTTTTACTTAAAATGGCTTGCTATTTCCTCTGATCTCCAGGCAAACTTTATTTTACTAAAACACAAAATAAAATATCACCACATTTCAAGAAAAGAAAAAAAAAGGATATAGATAAGAGGTAGATTATTGAATCTATTCTTAAAAAGTATAGAAATGATAGAATAAAAGGTAGATTATTGAATCTACTCTGAAAAGATAAAAGAGAGGATATAGACATGATACAGATAAAAAGATAGATTATTGAATTTACTTTTAAAAAGTAACTACTAGTTTTAAGTATTTTACATTAGATTGGATTTTTTATATATTGTATAGCAAGTTATACATATTGATACAAATTTTGAGATTGATTTTGTTAGAAAATGCTGTACTTATATTTCTAATCTTATTCAAGATATTGTACCTATGCAGTTCATTTAATAATAACGATTTTCCTAATACTTGAATGTTATTTATTAGCAACTATTAGGATATAAAGAAATGAAAGTTAGTAGTTAGACATTACTATCAAACTTGTAGTCATACTAGATATGTTTTCAGGGACAAGCAGAGATATTATTTTTAAATAGACAGGTCATCTTCAAACCCTTTAGAGATCTACAAAACATTTGGTTCTGTCTGGCATTTGGGATTATGAGTCTTGTAAAATGTTTCATGCTTCCGATCTCTGGATGCATCCTGAAGTGTTGACTTTCATGCCCCATCCTGAGGCCTCTCTACTTGGATCTTGGATTGTTCCAGTGGTATATACTGCAGGGCTTTGAGTTCTAGGGGCCAGTGCCTGGAGAGTGTAACACAGCTTAAATCAGCTCCATTTCTTCATTCCTTCTCAGGCTTGATTTCTTGCCTAGTGGGTCATAAGAAATAAATGTAATTTACCTGATTGGCAAACCAAAAACACAATGAAAAGTTCATAGGACATGCTAGAGTAAAAGGAGAGCTTTGCAGGCTGCATTGGGCCATCTAAAAGAAATCTACCACTTTCAGCATCAAGGATTTGGAAGGAGATAATTAAACTATATTACAAGGAAAACAGTCTCCCAGCTTTCTACCTTAATGAGCCCAAATGTGCTAGCCATGTATAAGCAAGTCCTGATGACTTCTGGCTTTTAGGAAATTTACTTCTTGCCCTTTGCCTGGACAGTATTTTTTTCTGTTCCTACTTAGATGTACTCGCTTTACTCCTGCAGAGAATACCCTAGATTAATCTTCTTATGACTCTATTATATCTGTCTTAGCAGAATTGCTTTCCCAGATTTGCTGTTAGTCCATCAACTGACACTTCTCATGATTGTCAGTAGACCTGTTTCATCCATGAATCCATCCACTTAAGGTTTTTTTTTTTTTTGAGACAATATTTCACACTGTAGCCCAGGTTTCTTAGAGTAAACTATATAGAGCAGGTTGTCTTCAAACTCACACTCCTGCCTAAACCTCTAAACCTCATGAATTGTACTTGAGTCCAATTTTCAATGCTGTTTTTTTCTTTTTTAAATTATTTGACAGTTTTATGTACTGTCAAACATCTATGTACTGTTTACACTCTGTTAGCTAGAACCCTTGATGTCTTCTTACATTTAATTTTTACAATTATTTATTTATTCTCTGTGTGTGTGTGTGTGTGTGTGTGTGTGTGAGAGAGAGAGAGAGAGAGAGAGAGAGAGAGAGAGAGAGAGAGAGAGAGAGAGAGATTTGTGTAATCAGAAGACAGCTAGAGTCAGTCTTCTCCTTCCACTATGTAGGTTCTGGGATCAAGTTCAGGTCTTCAGCTGGACAGAGCTGAGGTATCTCATCAAAGTTGATGTCTTTTGTTCCTTTAACCACTGAGTTTAATTAGGGTTGTTTGCATTAGCCTTAGTGGGAGAGAATTATTTAATGGAACATGAATTATTTTTCAGTGACCCACACTACTGAGATGAAAATATTCTATTCCCCAGTACCTGTTAACTACTCATTGCCCCTTAGTGAGATGTGGGTCCTCATGAGCACCTCCCTTATGACTGATGAAATAGTAGCTGGTCCAGTCTTACTCAGGAATTATGCTGGTAACCATGACTGCAGTGAATTCATTACTGTTATGACTGTTCAGTATCACACCTCCAGAACATCTGGCTACTGCATTTTTCTATCTCATCTCTAGCAATGATGTCTGTGTTCTTAGAGGAATGATGTAGGTGTTTTATTTAAGGCCAAATACCCCACAGTCACATACTCCCTGCACTTTGACCAGTTAGAAGTCTAAGCATTAACACTACCTGCTGCAAGAAGAAGCTTCTCTGACCAAAAGTAAGAGCAGCACTCATCTGTAGATATAAATATTTAGAGAGTTTGACAACATATCTGTTTAGTGAACAACAGTAGAGGGCTCCTCACAACCTTCATCATGATTACACCAGTAGGCAACATCTTTTCACTCAGATCATTATTGTAGCTACTGGGGTTCACAGTTGGGTAGGGCCAATTTAAGATTAAAATTTAGGTGTATATATATTTTTTTGCTTTTGTTTTACTGTAACTGAGCTTGAACTTGTTGCAATCTTCCTGCCTTCACCTCACAATTACTGGATTTACAAATATATATCATCAAACCCAGCCCTATTGAAAAACATACGTTTTTAATATAACATGTAAACTAAAACTTTTCAATTGTGTGTGAAATCCTCACTATATTCCCTCTTCCCAACCTAAAAGAATCAGCATATTGTCGAGAACTTGGACGTTATGATCCCATTTCAGTTCTTCTGAGGACTTCTTTCTCTGCTTCTATTTCCCTCAGCAATTTTTCCTGGGCACTTAACAAATACCAGGGAGATCTTCAGAGGACATAGAAGAAAGGACCACAGAAAGTGCTTTGGCCTCAAGAAACTTAGATTCTGTAGAAGATATTAACTATGAGGCTATTGAATATGTTACAAACACAAGTAAAGCAGAGAAGTATGATACAGTTTTACAGTGTACATCAGTATTTTTAATAAGATGCTATGATTGTGTGTGTGTGTGTGTGTGTGTGTGTGTGTGTGTGTGTGTGCATGTATGTGCAGATGCATGCATGTATGGAGGCCAGTGGTAAACCTCAAGTGCCAATCCTCAGGCACAGTCTAGTTTGGTTTTATTAATAATTATTTTATTATTTTTTGAGAATTTCATGCATGAGTACTGTATTTACATTATTTCCACCCATACTCTCCACCCTTCAAATCCTGTATCCCCTATACTTCCTCTCAATATAATGATCTCTTCTTTAGTAATTGTTGTTTTACTCTCCAGTTTACTCAGGATGCTGTGATTAAAAAAAGAACTAGATGAATGGAATCTTACACAAAGCTTAAAGTTTTCCTGTGACCACTCAGCTCCCAGGTCCTCATGGTCCCGCAGCCACTCAGATCCAAAAGAACACACAGAGGTATATATTAATTACGAACTATATGGCCTATTAGCTCAGGCTTTTTGCTAGCTAGATCTTATCTTAAATTAACCCATTTCTATAAATCTATACTTTGCCAAGTGGCTCATGGCTTACCGGTATCTTTACATCTTGCTTCTCATGGTGGCAGCTAGCAGTGTCCTCTTTGTTCTGCCTTTTTCCTTCCTCCTCTCTAGTTAGAATGTCTCACCTAACCCTATTCTGCCTCACCATTGGCCAAACAGCTTTATTTATCAACCAATCAGAGCAACATATTTTCACAGCATACAAAAACATTCCCCCATCACTTCCCCTTTTCTTTCTAAACAAAAGAAAGGTTTTTAACTTTAACCTAGTAAAATTACATATATCAAGCAAGAATTACAGTTACAATATCTAGTCTTCAACTATACCAAAGACCTCAGAAGGATATAAATATTACAAAAACAGGAAGCATTGTAAGTACTTCCAAAAACCTAGAATGACAGAGACAGCTGGCTGCCTGGACAGTCATCCAAAGTTCCTTTGTAATGTTGGAGCATCCATCTTCAGCCCTAGGCCTAGAGTCTCCCAGTCACTTTTTCTTGTGTCCTATAGAATATTTGGCAGTTTCTTCTGCGAAGCAGGAACCTGAAGGACCATCTAGCCTTGTAAAGTTTAGTGGTCACTTTCCTATGGGTGCTGCATGTCCAGTCAATACAACATTTTGTCAAGAAGTCCAGGAAAGAACAGTTTCTTGCCCAAATGGCTATTTTTGCCAAAAAGAAGATAAACCCCATATGGAGTGTCTTCGATGCTCACCTTTCTTTTTGAAGTAAATCAGTGTGCCAGGAGAAGATGTGTCCAGAAAGTCTAAGCTTTTAAAACATTTTAAATGTCATATTTTATAGGTCCTTGAAGTGTTTGAAGATTACCTACCTAATTGAAATATATCTATGTATACCTAGAAAACTTAATATGACTACAAGTTTGACTATCATAGAAGACTAATTATTAATCTGTATTTTTAATTATCCTTTACAATTTAAATGAGTTACATAAACATAATACCATAAACAAGAGTAAAATATATATATACATTATAACAAAATTAAATTTGTATCAATAAACTAAAATCCATAGTAATGTAAAACATTTTTGAACAAGTTGTTCTTTAAAAGTAGATTTAATGTGTCCTTTTATCCTATCATAGCTGCATCATATCCCTCTTTTTTCCTTAAAAAGATATTGACAATGACCAATAACAATTTGTAACCAGTAACCTTAACAAAGACAAATATCCATAATCCATTTTTTTTGGGAATGTGGGAGTAGTTTTCTAGGCTACTTCTTGCTGATAGAGGGTGCTGGTAGTCTTATGGGGATCTTGAAAAATTTAAGAATTATGGTCAAGTTCTGACTGGAGTAGTCTGTGAGGCTGTATTGTCTGAGCCAGTTGCCTTGAAACTGTTTTCAATGTTGGTCATTCAGGCCATGAATTTTTTATTGTTTTTCAAGTCACATCATTTATGACATTTGTTAAGGCAGTCTTTGCAAACCAATACAAATGGCATAATTAGGTTTTACTTTAAAATTAGCATTCTAGATTATATGTAAAAAGAACTTCTTGGGCTATATAGCTATATACCCTTCAGATATGAATTTGAGGGACCAGCACAAATTCTGTATAAAAGTATGTGCTGGTCCCAGAGTTGAAGGGGTTGAGGAATATTGCTAGAAGAGAACAGAAAAGTATGCCAAGGAATGCCATGGTTCAAAGAACAGAAAAGAGTTTGGTGTGCCTACACCTATATCCCCTTAGAAGCACATCACACTGAAAAGATGAAGAAAAATCCAATTCATGTAAGGTTGTGTCATATCCTAGGAATCTTGTGGACAGTAGTAAACAAACAAAATGAGGAGAGCTAAGAAATATATATCAGGTGATTTTTAGAAGAGAGAACATACAGAATTTAGGATGATGATAAAATCAGATGTTTGAAATTAAAAGATTGGGTCACTAAACTCAAGCTTGCCACACATTTAGCAGGCAAGTTTAAGTTCTGCTTAATTTCTATTTCCGCTGAAGCTCCAAATTCACACTGTGCCTACCTCACAGTGATGTTGGGGGGATTAAGTGTGATAAGGGCCAAGGACATGTTTGCTAAGGTAAGCTGTAGCAATATCTTTAGTTATAAATGGAAGCAGAAGGTTCAGACTAGCATCATATATGTGGCAGAAGAAAAGTGGAATTGATGTGGCCTAAACTGCCAACTGTGTACCCAAATCTTATTTCCTTTCCTTTAATGCTGATAAAATTGTAGCTGAGCAAGTGACTGACCACCTAACCCACAGGCCCAGGAATCTTTTACACTTAGATATTCTCATAGGAGTACATTGCCACTAATGAAGTATAAGGAAAAGTGTTGTATATCATTGCAAAAACTGAATCCTAAGGTCACAATGTATCTTCTTACAATCTTCTCCATTCCTACCAGTTGGAGTTCTTTTATGGTGGACAGTCACAGTGAACTAGACAATATCAACATCATAATAAATATTCAAGTAACAACTTGGAAGGAACCTGGATTCCTAAATGACTACAACAGTGCAGTAGCACTTTTCAAGAGGCTTCTCAGATAAAGCCTATTGGGTGTGAGAGAAAGAAATCACTTTGTTGTTTCAGTCAAGCTACTGGTGGATCTTTTGTATAACAGCTTAGTTTTACCTTAACTAAAATGAAATTCTATCTTAAAGCAGTATACCATTGCAACAAATTATTAACTGCTATATGTGGATGTCCTGAGGATACTGTGAATGTGTTGCTCTGATAGATTGATAAATAAAATGCTGATTGGCCAGTAGCTGGGCAGGAAGTGTAGTGTAGGCAGGATAAGGAGAAAGGAGATTTCTGGGAGGTGGAAGACTAAGTCAGGAGACTGCCAGCCACCACAGTGAGAAGCAAGATGTAAGATACCGGTAAGCCACAAGCCATGTGGCAAGGTATAGATTTATAGAAATGGGTTAATTTAAGATAGAAGAACTAGATAGCAAGAAGCCTGCCATGGCCATACAGTTTATAAATATATGAGCATCTGGGTGTTTATTTGAGTCTGAGTGGCTGCAGGTCCTGGTGGAACTGGAGATAACTCCAGCAACATGGAGGGTACAAAGATATTGCCATTATAGATTTGAAAACTGGTAATTATTTTTCATGTCATGGCAAAGCACAGGAAACGTGTCACTTAAAATAAGTTGGAATTGTCTAATGACTAGTAATATGGTAATTTAAGGAGTACAACTTTGATGTTCTTAAAGCTCTCATAGAATACTTAGTCAATAAAAATTTTTTTGCAAAGATGACACTCAACTGGAAATGGACTCAAACATACCAACATTTCTATTTCAAATATGTGAAGGAAAATTTACCACTTAAAATATAGAAGAAATACAGTGAACTTCTGACTCCCTACTTGACTCAATTCTAAGAACCATGAAATCATGACAAATTTATGGTCTTGTATCATCCTTCATTTCCCCTACTTCCATGAGATTAGTAATAAACATAATTAAAAACATTTAGTTGAAGAACCAAGATACACAGAAAAATGAACAGAGCCAATATAGTTCAATGGATATATTGTTATTCCCAGCCCCTGTCTCAGGATACAGATCTGATCAGCTCTCTAAAGTATCTCTTATGGTACATTCCAGTAATTGTATGTCCCAAGCAAATAATTACACTATAAAGGCTTCTATCATTGTTGAAGAAGATGTGTTTATTTTATTTTTATATACATATTAAATATGTAAAATGTGTATTCTTTTGCATATTACTTTCGTGGTCACCATAGTGTCTTCTGAGAACATGTTAAAATCTTTCACTGGAACCTGGGATTAGTCAATTAGGCAAGGCTAGCTGGCCAACAAGGCCTAATGACCCTCCTGTGTCTGCCTCCTTAGCATTGAGATTATAGATAGCTTATGCCTGTAATTATGTGGGTGCTAGAAATTGAATTTAGATCCATATACTTGCATATCAAGCACCTTTACCAACGGAGCCATCTCCTCCAGCCCCAATATCCCAATTAATGAAGATACATTTTCTTATACTGATTTTCTTTGCTTGCTTTTCTCCTAGGTTTCCATATTTCTGTTTCTGATAATTAAAAATTATATTCATGAAATTCTCAAAAAATAATATTAAAATATTTATATATTTTGTGTATATATTGTTGAGTATGTTGTAAATATTTTCTACCATTTTGTGGTATTTTAAAATATTTCCCTGCCTCCTGGTTATGAAAATGAATTTAGATTTTATTCTGAGAATATAGAATTGTATTATTCACATTTTAAGATGTATTATTTCTCTGGAATTGATTCACATCTCATATTTAAATATGCAGTCCTGCTATAATGGATTTAACAGTGTGATATACATATTAATTCATGTTTTTCCAAATAGATATCAAGTAGATACAACATTACAGTAGAACTAACTATCATCATAAATAAAATGACAATATTGTGTGGATTAACATCTGGTCCTACATATATACTCACTCATAAGTGGATAATAGATGTAAAGTAAAGGATACCAGAGTAAAATAGCTCTAGAGAGAGCTAACAAGGAGGACCCTAAGAGGGACACATCACCCTGGAAGGGGAAATAGATGAGTCTCCTATAAACTGGGGATGGATAGGAGGAACAGGGGAGGGGATGGATGATATGAGGAAACATGATGGTAAAGCTGGGTGAGGGACAGCGGGGAAGAGCAATGAAAGAGATATATTGAAGAGGGAGCTATTAGGGGTTAGAGAGAAAACTGGTGCTAGGGAAATTCCCAGAAATCACACGAGAATGAGCCCAGACTAACTACTATAGCAATAGTGGGAGGGTGCCTGAACTGACCCACTCTGGTAATCAGATTGGTGAATACCCTAACTGTTATCATACAGCTTTCATCCAGTAACTGATGGAAGCAGATTCAAAGATCTATAACCAAGCTCTGGGCTGAGCTCCAGAAATCCAGTCAAAGAGAAGGAAGATGGATAATATGAGCTTGGGGGGTCAAGGTCACAATGGGGAAATCTACAGAATCAACTGAACCAAGCTCATATGAACTCACAAACTTCAGACTGACAGTTATGGAACCTGCATCTCCCTCTGCATGTGGGAGATAGTTGTGTAGCTCAGTCTGTTTGAGGGGTCACTGGCAGTGTGATGAGAATCTATCCTTGGTGCATGAGCTGGCTTTTTGGAGTCCATTCTCTATAGTGGGATGCCTTGCTCAGCCTTGTTGCAGTGGGTAGGGGCTTGGTCCCTCCTCAATTGAATGTACCAGGCTTTGTTGACTTCCCATGGAGCCTTACCCTTTGGGGAGTAGATGTGAGGTGGGGCAGAATAGGGAGGATGGGAGAGGGATAAGGGGAACTGTGGTTGGTATATAAAGTGAAAAAGCATCTGGTGCCTATTCTTTTATGTTGATCTGAGTTATTATATATTATATCTTTCATTGTTATCCAATGTTGCTCTTATTCAAGACTACTTTAATTATTATTGTGCCTTTGCATTTCTCTAAATGTGTTAAAATTGTATTTTCAATTCAATGTATACTTTGTGCCCTTGGAAATTAGATAGGAAATTATGTTAAATATATAAACCATTTTAATACATATTTACATATTTTAAGTTTTTGTTGTTTTTAATTGTGTCAGAGGATATGTGCATGTGAGTGTGGTATCAGAGGAGACCAAAAGACAGCTAGAGTTCCAGGCAGATATAAGCCACCTGATTTGGGTGCTGAGAACTGAAATCAGCTCCACTGCAAGAATAGTACCCCTTCTTAACCACTGAATCATCTCTCGAGCCCACATATTTACATATTTTATTAAAAAACAACTAAGAAATCACAACCATGTAAATTTCTATCAAGTAACCAATGTATAAACAAAATATATTATTTCACACAATAGAATTTATTGGCCACCAAAGGAACAAAGTAATGTTCTATGCTGCCACATAGATGAGTTTCATAAATTTTATATTAATGTGAAATAAGACAGCAATAAAATGCCTCATACTATGTTATAATATCAATAAAAATGGCAAAAAGAGTTTATTTGTGGTGAAAGAAATTAGAAAATGATTGCATATGGCAGGATGGGATAGTTGGAGTAGTGGTTGGTGATATTTAAATGGCATAGATTTCTTTTGAGAGTAACAAAATGTTCTAAGCTTGTGATAATTATTGTACTATTTGGAATTTGTGAAAATTGTGAATTATGAAGTTTAAGTGGGTAATATATAGTATAGAGACTATATCTTACTAAATCTGTTACACACACAAATCACAATCCTGCTCTGCCCAGTTTCCTGATCGTTCAGAAACAGAATAAGCTCTCAAAAAATGGTATATTCTCCAATATTGTGTCAACTGAAGATTTTGAGAATCTGTGTACACAGTAATTCAATAAACCTGTATGTAGTTTTCCTGGTGGAGATTACACATTTTATGTGTATAGAAGAGTGCACTCAAATACTGAAATGGACAAAAAGGTGGATTATATTGAGATTGTTAATTTTGTACAAAATTCCTATAATGTCATTGTAATAAAATTATAAGAAAAACACACAACACTTATCTTGACTATGTTTTCTGGCAAGGACTCTAAGATAGAGGATGAGCACTTTTCCTTTCCTGCCATCTAAAACATGTTTGTATACTACTTTTGTTGTAGCCATAGAACCTGAGCCAAAAGGGATTTGGCACCATTCCACTAATCCTTTGAACTGAAACTGCTGACCACCTTCCTTCTGAATAAGCATCAGAAAATCACTAGAACGTCTCACCCTCCCTTTCCCTGTTCCATCAGCCCCATAGACATTGATCCTGTGCATGTAGGAGTGTGAGCTGCACAGTGTTTGGAAGTCAGAGAGCATTTCTTTGTCTCTGATCACCCCAGTAGGAAAGGCTGGACATTCTCACCAACTGTGACTTTTTAAAAAGATATACAACAAAGATCATGCAGATGACTCAGCAATGATGGTGAGAAGTTCTAAATAGTTCTACCTTAAGCTGCAATCAGTCTATGATTAATAGTACATCATGATGATCCGCAACCCCCTACACAAATGCATGTTATCTTTAGAGAGAAAAATAAAGTACTGCATGACTGAAGAAGTAGATCATAAAGGTCACCAGCAAGGGAAATTCCACAAGTAGGCAAGCAGATGAAGCAGCCCTTGAAATCTTGTATCATCAGGACAACGTGAGAAACTTGTTAAACACACAGATTCTTGGCCCTGCCCTAGGCATTTATTGATAGAGTACATATGGAAAGGAGCTCCTGTTGCTCATGGATGGCAAGCTTACACAAGTATTCCATTTTACATAGGAGGAAATTTAACCTCAATAAAGGAAAGCGCTTACTTAAGCTTTAAAGCCAGAGCTACAATGCTGCATTTCTAAGCCTAATTGACAATTCCAGTCACATAATGTCCTGTTCACTCAACTCAGAGAAGTGGGACTTGTTATTGTATTCATCTACTTAAGGTTTTTTTTTTTGGGGGGGGGGGCTTCATCATTTACTCAAGTTCTGTAAGTATTCAAGGATCTATGAAAAGTTATATTCGGAGAAGGTCTTGGTGTTGAGAAGGCCAGAGCAAACACCAACTTTCAGGAAAACAGTCCTTTGCCAGTAGTCTTTCAGTTCCCCTTCCATTACCCAGGACTCAGTCTAGTGCTGTGTCATCTTTCCCTATGAGTTATACTGCCTTCCCTGAACAGATGGTGGGCTGGGTTTAAAGTCCATACTTGTTCATTAGGAAGGCCTTTACCCCACTCTTCAGACCCAGAAATACTGATTGACAACCATCCTAAATTTGGATCCAACTCTATATTTCAAGTACTGTTCCTGAGCATAGATGCACAGTAGTAACCAGTCCTCCAAGTCCCTTCTTTTACCTTCAGGACACAAAAGACTCTCCTATCCATCCTCATGAACAATGTTCAGTTTGCATATGTTGATAGGTCTTTGGAGTTTGCGTAGATAATGCTATTTAAGGAAGCCCAACCAGTGTCACACTTAACAGGCCAGTAAAGATAGTTTTCCAGTTGTCCCCTAACATACGTCACCCTTGAAAAGGATACTCCTCTCAGCCTGAATGTTATTTCTTTTTTAAAAATTTTTAGTTTCTACAAAAATTGTGTACATCTTGATCATATTCACTTTCTCTCCCTTAAATTTTCCTATGCCACCTCACTTTACTTCCAATCCAACTTTATATCCTTCTTTATTCCACCATCAAGACCAATTTGTGCTTCCTGAATATTTTTGAATATGTGGCCTTCCTGGACTGTGGTTGGCTTATTGAGGACTATTCTTTTAGATAAAACTGACCTTTCTCCAATAAGCAGCTAACAATTGCTCATAGCTCCTTGCCTAAGGGTGGAATTTCATGCTTAATTCTCCTCTCCATGCTGAGATTTGCTCTGGATTCAGCTAGCACAGGTCTTGTGCATGCTGTCAGAACCATTGTGAGTTTATTTGTGCAGGTACCCTGCTGTGTCCAGAAGACATTGTTTCCTTATAGTCATATACTGCCTCTGGCTCTTTTTTGTTTGTTTGTTTGTTTGTTTTTTTGTTTTTCGAGACAGGGTTTTCTCTGTGTAGCTTTGCACCTGTCCTGGATCTCGCTCTGTAGACCAGGCTGGCCTGGAACTCACAGAGATCCGCCTGGCTCTGCCTCCCGAGTGCTGGGATTAAAGGCTCTTACAGCCTTTCTGTTCCCTCTTCCACAATGATCCCTGAGCCTTGAGAAGAAAGGATATAGATATCCCATTTAGGTGTTAATCACCATCTACCACAAATTAAAGCTTCTCTGGTGAGGCTTAAGAGATGCATTAGTCTATGAGTATAATGGCAAGTCATTAGGGGTTGATTTAATGTTATGTATATTGAGCAAAACAATAGTAGTAGGTTTTCTCCTAGGGCCTATGACTTGTCTAACCATAGGTTCTTGGCTCAATAATGGTGCCTGGTATGAGTTTCATCTTGTGAAGTGGGCCTTAAATCCAACCAGAAAGTGGTTGGTTACTCCCACAACATTTTTGGCACAACTGAAATCTAAGCACTGTAGTAGGCTTTAGTAACATAGCAGTGAAGAAAATATAAAAGTTAATGACATTATGAGTATGGCATTCTCAAGGAAATAATACAAATGGCTGGCACATATATGCTACATAAAGATTGCACTATAATCCTTTCTCACTCTCTTCTACAGGATTCCACAAACTCTAGCTAATGTTTAGCTATGGGTCTTCATCTGTTTCCATCAGTTGGTGGATGATGCCTCTCTGATGACAACTGGGCCAGGCAGCAATCTGGTCACAGGAGATGGCCAGTTCAGGCTACATATCCAATGATGCTAGAAGTTTTAACTGGGGTCATCCCTGTAGACCCTTAAGAGATTCCCTTGTGCCTTGACACTGAAATGCCCCAATTTCTAGTAGTCTCTTTCTGTACTCTCTCTCTTCTCTATGACCCCCTTACCTGATTGTTCATGTTCCCATACTAACCTGCCTTCAGTCCACTCAAGAAATCCCTTCTATTTCCCCTTCCAGGGAGATCTGGGCATCCACTCATGAACCCTCCTTGTTATCTAGTCTCTTTGTTTCTGTGGATTGTAGCATAGTTATCCTTTAATTTATAGCTAATACCTACTCATGAATGAGTACATGCCATGTTTGTCTTTCTTGGTCTGGAATATTTTATTCGGGATGATTGTTCTAGTTCAATTCATTTGCCTTCAAATTTCCTGGTGTCTTTGTTTTTAACAGCTGAATAATACTCCATTGTATAAGTGTACCACATTTTCTTTATCCATTCCTCAGTTGAGGGACATCTAGGTTGTTTCCAGGTTCTGGCTATTAGAAATAAAGCTGATATGAGCATAGTTGAGCAAGTGCCCCTATGGTAAGATTGAGTACCCCTTGGGTATATGCCCAAGAGTGGTATAGCTGGGTCTTGTGGTAGATTGATTCCCAGTTTCTGAAAAACCACCACACTGACTTGCAAAGTGGCTATACAGTTTGCACCCCTGCCAGCAGTGGAGGAGTGCTTCCTTGCTCCACATCCTCTCCAGCATAGGCTATCATCAGTGTTTTTGATCATAGACATTGTGACAAGTGTTGACTTTTGTCAATTGCTTATAATTATATTGAAATAATCATGTTTCTTTTTTCTTATTTGTGTTTTATTGTAGTCACACACAATGACTAATTTTGAATTACTGGAGACAATGGTTCCCATCTCCTAGATCCATCACCAATACCTAATAGTTCATTAGTAAGAGGTAAGGCTTCATGAGCCACTTTCCTCTCTGTGACTAATGACTGACAAAACTGGTCATGTGCTTCCCCAGTGCAGGTAGCTGAAGTTGTTGTCAGTTTGTGATTACAATGGCTGTATGGAGTCTAGAGGATGACATTGTGAAGCTCTACATATTATCTCCTGACTCTAGTATACTTCTTGACAATGAGCCTTAGAGACAGTTGTACCCTCAACTGTGACTTGTTCTTAGCATCTTTGGCAGTCATAAGACTGCATCATTGCTAGTCATTGAAAAGAGGAGGCTTGTTTGATTAAGGATAGGAGTAGCATTTGTCTATGGTTAAAAACCATTGATACTTAGGAATCAGTTTGTTGATTTTAGCTGAACAATAGTAGTAAGTGCTCTATTTAAGTACAGGACATCTCCAACTTTCAGCTGTTCCCCAGGCTTACAGTACCAGTCATAGGTTTCCTTCCAATGGTGTGGGCCTCAAATCCAAAAAGAGGGTGATTGGTTACCCCCACAATAATCTTGCCATGATTGCACAGATGGGAGCATTTTGCCCAGAAGGTAGGGTTTTTTTTTTTTTTTTTTTTTTTTTTTTTTTTTTTTTTTTTTTTTTTTTGGTTCATAGGGTTCATGGATGGGTAAGCCACTGATGTCGTTTTCCCCAAGCAACCCACATAGCAACTTCCAACACTTTGAAAGCTAGACAGCAGGGATGAAGTTTCTAGCTCATTCCAGCTTGCTTTCTATATATCTTACAACTGAAGTATAGAATGTCAGCAACAGTAGGGTACTATCCTCTAGTTATAGTAAACAATCAAGAAGATGATTTACAAGGGCCTTTGTAGTTTGGGGGTAGACCTCCTGTGGGGGAATCCTGAACTCAAGACCTGAAATATCTCCATTTAATCTTTCTTTTATATTTTTGTTTGGTCTACAAGCTCCAGTATATCCCACCATTGATTTGTTTTATCATTTTTTACAGCTTGTTAAGATGGAAACATGGATCATTGTTTTTAAAATATTCTTAATTTGTTATAGTTTGTAAATCTGTAAATTTGTTTCTAAATATCTGTGTCTCACAAACTTGGAAGTATTCCATTATCATTTGATGTATAGTGTTATTTAAGTAACTTTTAAAAAATTAGGATACAAAGTAATGTTTTTCCTTATGGCATTTGTTTTGGTCCATTCTCTCTTGTGAACTCTATTAGTTACTTTTCTATTGCTGTGATAAAACAACGTGACCAAAAGCAACTTATAGAAGAAATAATTTATTTGGACTTATAGTTCCATAGGGATAAGAGTCCATCATGATAGGAGTTATAACACCAAGCAGCACGCATGGCAGCAGGTGTAGGAAGCTGAGAGCCCATATCTCAACCATAAACATGAAGCAGACATTGCAAACTGAAAAGGGCTTGAGGCTTTAAGTTCTCAAAGCCATTCACCAGTGGTGTATACTTCCTCCAGCAAGGCTGTACCACTTTAAACCTCTAAACAGTGCTACCAACTGGGAACCAAACGTTAAAATGTCCAAAAACTATGGAGAATATTTCTCATTCAAATTACCACACCCCTCTTGCCCATTTTACTCTTCCATTTGTTCCATTTTGCCCCCAGCATTTCCCTTTACATTTTTATATCTCATATATTCTATTATGCTTTCCACTCCTCACTTAATGCCTCTCCCCTTCCCCCCACCGGCTCCTTTCTAATTTCCTTAGCTCTACCACACTCATTCCTACATAAACACACACAAATATAATTAGAATCTAGGCTGTATATATGAGATAGAACATGAGCTATTATCTTTTCTGAAACTTGGTTATCTCATCAAATATAACATTGTCCAATTCTATCCACATTCCTGAAGATTTCATAACTTCACATATTATGACTGAAATTTCTCTGTGTGTGTGTGTGTGTGTGCATGCATGTGCATGTACCTAGATGCCCATCAACAGATGAATGCATGATATATACAGTATTTTTAAACAACTCCCTTTGCAATTTCCTTTTTGATAGTTTATTTAGAAGTATGTTAATTTTAAAATATTTAATAATTACTGGTTTTAAGGTTATGATTTTTTTTGTTCAGGGGACATTTCTGTATGAGTTCAATATACAGGTCCTATGCAAGTTCAAACTAGGCAAAATTCCAGCACGGATAGGGGAGGTAGGCAAAAACTACTACTACTGACTATGGTGTTATTGGCAATAGACAGATGCTGGAAGTGGGAGAGTCATATTTCTTTAAAAATATGGCCCCTAATATGTCCAAGAGTAAATGAGTAGCACATTGATGAGCTACTTTTTTAAAAAAGAAGAGGACACAAAGTAGAAAAGTGGAGGTGAATCTGGGAGGACTTGGGGAAGGGGTGAATATGGTCAAAACACATTGTACAAAATTATCAAAAAACTAATAAAATTGCAAAAAGAGTAAAAATATTTTCACTGCATAATAAGTTGTCTTTTGATGGAACTCCACTTATATGCCTTTTTCCTTAGTATCTGTTTGCCTACTTTTCTTTGATGAGTTATTCAAGTTTTCTTCACACTGAATAATTTCTATTGATGTGTTGTCATAGTGACTTTCTTTTTTGTTACATTTTATGTTTGAGATTATAATATAATTGCAATGTTTCTCCTTTCTCTTTCTTTCCTCCAAACCCTCCTGTATACCCCTCCTTGTTCTCTTTCAAATTCATGGCCTCATTTTCCCCTGATTGTTCCTAAATAAAACATGCTTAGTCTGTTGGTCTGTATAATGTTACTTACATGTATGTATGTATGTTTTGAAGGCTGACCATTTGATATTTGATAACTGATTGCTGTGCTCTTCCCTAGGGAAAATTATTTCTCCCACTTTCAGCATTCCTTAGTTGCCTGAAGTTCTTTGCATAGGGTTGCGGTCTCCTGGACTTTTCCTCATCCATATGATCATGGTTGTTGTTGTCCTTGTTCAGCTCATGTTTAGGCAGTCATGTTGATGAGACTATGAATACAGTTTCTGACCTTGCCTAGGAAACACAATCTCATGGCAAACTTTCTGATCCTTGGGCTCTTACAACCTTTCCTTTTCTTCTGAAATTATCCTTGAGCCTTAGGTATTTTGTAGATGTATTTATTGTAACTGGGCTCCACAATTCTGTATTTTAATTGGTTGTAGTTTTCTGTAATGGTCCCTGTCTGTTGCAAAGAGAAGTTTCCTGTATGAGGGATGTCTTAGTTACTTTTCTATTGATTTAAAGAGACATGACCAAGATAACTTACAAACGAAAGCATTTAACTGGGGAACTTGCTTACAGTTTGAGAGGGTGAGCCTATGGCTATCGTGGTCGTGAGTGTGGCAGTAGGCACACAGACATGGCACTGGAGCAATAGCTTGAGCTTACATCCCAATCTGCAAGTTGGAGACAGAGAGAGAGAGAGACTGGGCTTGGTGAGAGCTTTTAAATTCTCAAGGCCCACCCCCAGTGATACACCTCCTCCAACTAGGCCACACTTTCTAATCCTTCCTAATCATTCTGCCAACTGGGAACAAAACATTCAAATATATGAGTCTATGGGACTCATTTTCATTGAAACTACCACAAGGAGTGATAACTACATTTATCTGTAGGTATAAGGACAAATGCCTGGTGTTGGGGAACATTGTCAGCCCAGATGGAATGTTTTCATTTAGACTATATATGGATATTTATTTACAGGCTTAGGTGTAGTATAGTTTTTTTCTAAGGTAGATGGTTGATAATATGATTCCTTGTGGCTTTTTCAGACAGCCTTACTGTTATTTTATACTCCTATCTTCTTCTTTTACATTTGTCTCCCTTTCCTTCCCTAGTTAGAGTCCTCCCATTTCCCAACATATCACTTGTATTGTGCTATTCTTCTCTTTATTGCTCCTCCATGTCTCGACCTCTGCAATGGTCCTTTTTACTTTTCTGATTTCTACAGTTACTCTAGGCTACACTAATATCTGAAGATTTGGAGCTACCACTTAGCTTTTTTTACACGGTTCTTGGGGCTTAAACTCAAATTCTCATGCTTGCATGGCAAGCATTTACCAACTTAGCTATCTTCCCAGCTGCATCATTCTCTTCTGTGTAGACAAAAACTCTAGTGTCTCATAGAATTGCTCAGATTCTGATGTCATTCTGATATTGATCTCTAGCCACGTTTTGCTAATCTCAGCAAACTGTTCTACTTACTTTCAGTCTAGCTTTTAGCTAAGGACTTACGAGGGGTCTCCCTGTGGGTTTCTGGTGTATCATAATTCCTATGGATCCTTGTTTTCCAGTGCCCTGTTGAACAGATTCCAATAACTTTATACAACCTTGCCTCTGTATTCTGACTTCTTACCCTACAACCTTGCCTCTGTATTCTGACTTCTTACCCTATAGGAGGACCATATTTTGTTTTCATTCTAGTTTACCATGTGTAGCAAAGAATATTCTCTAGGCAGAGAGGTAAGTGGACCCTGAGGCTTATCTTGTGCCCCTTTCATGTCTGTTATTTGTCATGTACTTCCTGATTTTCTAATTTCTGAACAATTTTGTCTCATGCTTTGTACTGTGTTATGATTGTTAATAACTGAATTGCTGGTGATACCAGTAATTCCATAACAGCTGAAGGCTATGCCTTAGTTACTTTTTATTTTAAATAACCACTCTGACTGTTATGGTAAGTGCTGACTATAACTGGAAGTTTTCCTGTGTCCCACAGTTGTTAGGTCCCAAATAAACACACAGGAGCTTATATTAATTACAAGCTGTTTGGTCTATGGCTCAGGCTTCTTACTAGCTAGCTCTTACATCTAAATTAACCCATTTCTATTAATCTATGTATTTCCATGTGTCTCATGGCTTTACCTGTGTTCCATTACATCTTGCTCCCCAGGCAGTGCTCAGCATCTCCCCAACTCTGCCTTCCTTCTCCCCATATCATTGCTTGGATTTCCCACCTAGCTATAACCTGTCTTGCCATAGGCTAGAATAGCCTTTTTATTAAACAATGGTAGCAACACATATTTACAGCATACAGAAAGCCCATTCCACAGCGGCTGACAGTACGTAAGTACAGGGAAGAGATATCTTGGACCACGGTAATTGCAATGTAGAAATTCATCAAATTCTGGTTACATTTTAAAACTGTGTACAACTTACTTTTTCTTCACTTTTAAAATTAACATATAAAATTAACTGATTTTCTTATAAAATTTTCATGCATAGATTTTGTTTATGCTCTCCTCTACTGACTTCTATCCTCATCTCCTTGCCCCATTGTTTGTACCCCTCTACTCCCAATAGTCCCCTTTTACTTTCACAACACATGTGTTTTATCACCTTCCCTACCCCCTTTAATGAAACTCAAAAAGAGAAAAGTATAAGTTCAGGGATTTTGGCTTTAGTGACTTGGACTCTGAAAGTCCCATTGAGTGAAATCAGGAAGTTTCTATATGGGAAAAGTTGTAGGAGTCAGCTAGGAGTTTCTTTTTGTATATTTTGAGTTTGAAAAGTACACAAAACCTCCTGGTGTATATGTCAAATAGGTATTTGTGTATATATAGGTATACAGTTTATAAGAAGTGTGAGCTGTAGCTATATAGTATCTAAGACTCCAATAGGCAGGAGTTGGTGATATATAGGTGGTATTTAAAGTCAGGAGGATGGAAATGAGTGTAAACACTGGAAATCTGTATAGACACAAGAAGAGAAGTGGTTCAAACACTACTTTCTGGAGATCCCTAACACCAAAAGTTCATGTTGGAGAGTAAGAAAAAACAAAAGAGCCAGAGCAACCAGTGAAGTAGTAGAAAAACTAGGGCTGCATGGTAACTCAGAAATTGAGTTAGAAATGTGTAGCTGAAGTTTTCTCTGGTCCTGCCCAGCCCCACAGACCTGTAGCTGCTTATAAAATAATCATTCGGAAACTTATATTAATTAAAACTGCTCAGCCCTACCACTGACTAGCTCTTACATTTAAACTCAGCCTATTTCTGTTAATCTATATGTTGCCACATTTTTCCATGGTTTTACCTGTGTGTCAATACATGCTGCTCCCTGGATGGTAGGCTGGCATCTCCTGACTCAGCCTTACTCTTCCCAGAATTCTCCCTGTCTGCTTATCCTGCCTATACTTCCTGCCTGGCTACTGGTCAATCAGTGTTTTATTAAACCAGATTACAAAAGCATTATTTCACAGCAGAAATGGACTAAGCTGACATTAATAGTGATGAATATTGCCAATATGTTGTATAAAGTAAATATTGAAGCTTCATTAATAGATTCAGTGATCTAGAGATCATTTTTGACTATCAAGAACAGTTCCTACAGAGTTAAGGGGGTATAAGGGTGAAGAGGGAAAAAGGAGACTTGAGCAGATTTTAAAAAGTGATAGAGTTTTAGGTAGTGTATTCTGGGAAAATAGTCAACACTGTTGACAGTGTAGAGATGACAGTACCTGGCAGAAGTGGGTTAAAAAACATGGAAATAAACATTTTTGTATTCAGATGGAAAGGAACAAACATAAAGTGGAGAGTTAACCATGATTAAGAGAGAGAGATTTGATATGTGAGTAGTAATATAGACTATAGGTGAAATCACTGGAAGAGAGTTTGTTTCCAGGAATAGGCACAGGCAGAGTATATGCACACAGCTAATTAAATGAAATATATATTGTGTAGGTGGCATCTGGATGTTCTCTCCTGATTACTTCTATTTTTCTGGGTGAACTAGAAAGAGCAGTTGTTAACATATGATCACAAGTGACTCGAAGCCCTGAGTGGTCTTCTGATCTCCTTAAGTTTGTTTACATAATATTAACTCTCCCAAAAGGTGAAAGATGTAGGTCAGAGCATCAAGGTTGACACTAGCATCTGAAGATCTCCATTCTCCATCTATAGGTTCCTATAAGTTGTTTAGTACGTCCTCACAAAGTAGTTGTTGAGCAGGTGACATTATGTAAGTGCTAATATATGTTCCTCCTTTGTCAGCCTTGCCATGTAGAAGCTTGCTTAGATGGCTAACAGTGGTGTGAAGGTTGGGCCTGGACCCAGATAGAACCTGGTCTTCATGTTTCCAGTAACCATGGGCTCTGCTTTATGGTATACCTATGAGAGTTTCACAAATGGAAAAAAAAGAGAGCAGGCATGTGCACTCACAGGAACTCTCTGGGCCTATGTAAAACACAGGTCTGATAAGCTTCACAGGTCTGAGAAAAGGGACCAAAATCATATATCCAACCTGATGGGGGTGAGACCCTGCTGAACTTTATTTTGTTATCATCTTAATAGTAAGACAGAGGTTTTTATTTCTTTCTAAGTTTTGTTTCTCAAAACTTGTGCTTATTATATAAAATTTGTAGCTTATCAAAAGTGTAAAGAAAAAAATCAATGAAATCTTCACAGTTCTGTCACTCAGAGGAATACACTGCTAGATTTTGAATTTTTCCCCCCTTCCACACATTTTCATCTATTTGTGTACAGGTGTTTA
>NW_023504386.1:0-1000 GCF_004664715.2 Peromyscus leucopus
CCTCTGATCTGCAGGCAAACTTTATTTATTAACATACAAATAAAATCACATTTCAGCACAAATAAAATATCACAACATCTCTCCCTTTTTCTAATAAAAATAAAAAAGTTATAACTAATATAAGAAAAACTATATACAATAGGTATAATAACTATATACAATATATACAAGCAATAAATATCTCAACAATTTCTAATCCATTTGCATTTGACAAACTCAGAGAAAATATTCCATTATCTATCCTATTTTGGTAAGTCCCAAATGTACCTAATTCACTTTCTATCCTAACTTATATTACCAACAAAACTACTTTTTGCGTCTTTCAAATTTATACACTTATACCTGTTTAGTGAGTTACTTTTCTGAAATTCCTTTTTTTTTTTTTTTTGGTTTTTCAAGACAGGGTTTCTCTGTGTAGCTTTGCACCTTTCCTGGAACTCACTTGGTAGCCCAGGCTGGCCTCGAACTCACAGAGATCCGCCTGCCTCTGCCTCCCGAGTGCTGGGATTAAAGGCCTGCACCACCACCGCCCAGCACTTTTCTGAAATTCTTAACAAGGAAAACTATAACTACCTAATCTTCCACTATAACTATCTAATCTTCAACTAACTATAACTACAACTATCTAATTTTCAATTAACTATAACTGTAACTATCTAATCTTCAACTCCCTCAGAGACCCAAAAAGGAAATAATATTACCTAATAAAACAAGAAGTGCAAACAAACAACTTCCAAAAAAATATGGGTTGACAGAAATAGCCAGCTGCCTGAACAGTCACCCGAGGTTTCTCTACAACATTGGGGCATTGTCTTCAGCCTATAGGCTTAGCATATCTGGCAGACTCATTTGTGAAGTAGGATGTACACAAGACCTACAATTTGACCTCATATTCAGTGCAAGTAGCCCTTATACCAGATACACCTGAATTCCACCAGTGTCCTGTCATGATCCAGGATTTTAAATTCTGGAAATTGTTGTTGTTTTTGGAATTCAGCTC
>NW_023504387.1:0-20651 GCF_004664715.2 Peromyscus leucopus
TCTTCAGTCATGCTTCACCTCATTGTTTGTTTTTCCCTTTGTTCTAGCGTTCTCAATCCAGATAATTGTTCCATACTCCCTACTGTTCCAATATCCTCCCCATTTCCCATCCCATCCAGATCAATTCCATTTATTTCTCTCAGTCCAAAACAAAAAGGCCTTGAAGGGATAATAATAAAATACAATATGATAAGATAAAACAAAAACTAACACGTAAGAGTTGGTCAAAACAAACAGAGGAAAAATCCCAACAGATGGCAAAAGAATCAGAGACCTACTCATTCAAACACTCAAGCACCCTACAAAAACATTACACTGGAAGCTATAATACATACCAAGAGGACCTGGCGCAAACCTGTGCAGTGACTATACATGCTTGGCTCAGGCTCTGCAAGTTCATAAGAGCTTTCATCACGTTCATTTAGAGGGCCACGTTTACTTGGTGTCTTCCATGTCCTCTGGCTCTTACACGCTTTCTGACCCCTCTTCCATGGGGTTTTATCTTGGCTGTATTTGAATCAATCATATGATATTCTTGGGAAAATTAATTTATTCTTATGTAGTTTTCATTTGGAAAACTTCTTATGTGACATATTTAACATCTTTCAGTTTGAAAATTTCACTGTGAATATTATCTTAGGGGGAAGTGCCTTTTTGACTGAATACAGTTGAAATTATTATTATTTTCCATTCTGATATAAAAATATTACCATGAAGGAGGAGGAAAAATTAGTTCACATTGTGGTAGGAAAGCAAAGCAACAATTTATGATTAAATAAAAGACCAGTTATGTTAGAAAATATGAAATAGATATAAATATGCAGCTAATATAGTAAATTTTCAGCAATATTTTAAGACCCTTATTATATCTTCCTTTCTCAGTATCCATACCATTGATTTCAAGATAAAAAAAAAAACAGGATATAGGAAAAGAAAGAAAAATGTATCTCTTGGAAGAATGTTTATATTTCAGTAGTAAACAGAAACAAACACCAAGTTCTATCCTGTGTTGAGTCACTGCAGTTTTCTGACTTGTCTGGTCACTGAATAATGTACCAAAATTCTCTCTGTCTCTGTCACTGTCTCTGTTCCTATCTGTCAATCTGTCTGTCTATGTCTCTGTTTCTGTCTCTCCTTCTCTCTCTCTCTCTCTCTCTCTCTCTCTCTATATATATATATATATATATATATATATATATATATATGTGTGTGTGTGTTGTGTGTGTGTATATATGTGTGTGTGTGCTATATATATATATGTGTGTGTATATATATTTGTATGTACATATATTTATGCGACATGACTGAGATTGATATTTTAATCTGAAATATTTAGTAACTTCCACTTCTAAACAGACTGCTAAAGTAAGACCTGAAAGTAAAATAGACAGTTAAAAGTTCTAAGAGAAATATAAAACATAGGACAGTAAGAGCATGAACAGATATACAGGTTGGAAATTACATGGACTATGGAAATATAGAAAAATGGAAAAAGACAGATTAAAGGCAGAGAAAAATAAGTCATCTGTTTTCACAAACCAATTTTTCTAAAAACTACATTTAAAATATGATCAATATCAGTCATTATGGGAACCAAATCAACCCAAATAGTCGCAAAACACAAATGTAAAAGTTTAGAAAACAGACACAGGGAGCATTGTGTCAAGATGAATCTGAGGTCAGGGACACTTAGCCACAAATGAAGGAAGGCAACAACTCCAAAACATTGAAGGATGTGAACAGCCATGACAAATCCCAATTTAAGAACAGAACACAGAAAATCAAAAGAGGACTAAGACTGTTAGACAAAGCTCCTTTTAGCAAATAACCCCAAAACTTGGTGGTAACCTAACTATCTTCCATTGAGCTGCACAAGTTGCCTGAAAACACAATAGTTAACAATGAGAGCACTGATGGATCCCAATGATATTTTCTGAGTTCAAGGCCAGCCTGGTCTACAGGGTAAGTTCTAGGATAGCTGGGGCTGTTACACAGAGAAACCCTATCTCCAAAAAACAAACAAAAACATGACATTTTCACAATGAGTTAGTTCATTTATACTGATTACACTCAACACAATAATTTATATGAAATACGTGTCTTTTAAAACATTGTAATTTGTTAATCACAAAACTGATCTTCAGCATTAAATTTTGCAACACCAAGCTTGAGTTTTTATTTGTATGCATCTGTATTTTTCTATTTTAAGCTTTCCCACCTTGTCAGTAACTTATTTTGCAATTTTCTCAATGCCATCATGATGTCCTTGTTCCTCAGAGTGTAGATAAGAGGATTCAAAGCTGGGATCAAAATGGTGTAGAAAAGAGAGAGCAGCTTCCCTATTCCTTCTGACTGATTTGATTTGGGTTGTAAGTAAGTGATGCTAGCAGTTCCATAGAACAAGACTACAACTATCAAGTGAGAAGAGCAGGTGGAAAAGGCCTTGGCCCTCCCTTTGACTGAGGAAAGTTTCATAATGTTGCAGATAATCTTGACATAGGAGCCAATGATCAGAAGAAATGGAACCATGACGAACACCACCGCAATGACATAGACTGCTACTGTATTTACAAAAGTATCACCACAAGCAAGCTTGAGTAGTGGGGGGATGTCACAGAAGAAGTGATCAATTTTGTTAGAAGCACAAAAGTGCAAAGAGAATATCTGGTAGGTCTGCCCAATTCCTGCTGGAATCCCACTGATCCAGGAGGCAGCTATAAGTTGCAAACATACTTTATCCTTCATGAGTAAAGAATATTGAAGAGGTTTGCAAATAGCCACATAGCGGTCATAAGCCATTGCTGCCAGTAAGAGGCACTCTGTGCCTCCTAACATAAGGACAAAATACATTTGTGTTGCACAGGCAAGCACAGAAATATTTCCTTTTAGAGTGTAAAGATCCATAAGCATTCTTGGGATGGTAGCTGTTACATAACAGACTTCCAAAAAGGAAAAGTTGCTAAGGAAAAAATACATAGGGGTCTGGAGAGCAGGGTCAGTTTTTGCTAACAGTATTATAATGCTGTTGCACGTCAGAATAGTCAGATACATGAACAAAAATATTACAAACAGCATCCACTGCAGACTAGAAACATCAGAAAACCCCAGAAGAATAAATTCTATCAGTGTAGAGACATTTGATTTTTCTGTTTTAAATTGGTCTTCATCTGCAGACATGGTAAAATTGAAATAGTTAATTCCATTGTAATTTGAACTGCATTAATGCCATAACTGAATCATAAGCATACATGCCACAACATACATTAAATGCCCTTAGTCTAACTCCAATAGTTGACACTTCAAAACTGAATATGTTGCTGAAATCAATCCAATATATAAGTGCCATGTATCTTATTGATGTATTATGATACACACGTAATTTATTATTGTATATTATGGACAAACATCATTTTACCACTGAGAGATAGTTATGTTACCTTATTTTTTAACATTCTGTTCCAGTTTATAATATTTTTATTTATATTCCATCATTTTATCTACAAAACTTTTTCCCTTGAAAGTTGTGACCACTCAGTAAAAATGATTTAAGTCTTCATTTTAATATTTTAATTAAACTTAATATTCTGAAGCTAATATTTTCTGATAAAAAGATAGTTTATTATGACTCTACTTTTTACCCTTCTCCTCTCAAGTATGCCAGGTATGAAAACCTTAGCCTCAGCAACCTTCTCAGTAAACTTTTCAACTAACTGATCCAGTGTACAGAAGTACTAGTTCAGGCAGGATATGCAGCTCAGAGTTATATCACTTTCCTGTTCAAAGGAGTACTTAGGTTAAATTGACATGCATATGAAAAACAAACCTGATATATGTTATAAAATTAACTTTAAGATAACAAACATAAGTTGTTACCAAAACTATGCTTCTGTAGTGTTCTTCTTCATGTGAAATTTTTCTCTGTGATTCTCTCTGAAATTCTGAGAATTTCATCCATATTTTCCTTTTTCTCTAAACTATTTCATTTATACATCATTGAATACATTATTTTCTACATTGAATTAGTATACCAGTAAATAAATTTCAACAGACAAATATCCCCATATTTTCTCACTTTCATTAGTACTAGTTTTAAGATAATGTCAAACACATTAATAGCACTATTATTGTCATTCATATTATTTGAAATATGTATTATTTCATTTCACAGTTAAGAAAATGAATAGATACAGTAGATGTACTAAGTAATTAGCTTATATTTAGGTGATATTCTCAGAATTTCATGATTTTTGCTTGGTTGTCTTGATTTTCAAGTTAAGAAATAGTCTAGCAGCATAATTATCCATTACCTTGATTGAGCTCCATCAAATTGCATTTGAAAATAGAGGTGGCTTTTAGCTTGTGACTTATCAAAGCCTCCCAAGGAAATCACTCTACCAGCATCAAGTAATAGCTAGACATTCAGTACTCCTGAAATAGAAAGATATAAAATACCCCTGGGGACCACCTTGGCTCATGTGTGGATTTAATTATTAGTAGACACTCAGATGGTAATTGTTCCTGTTCTATTTCAGAACCATGATTTCGGAATGAACCCATCTTTGGTGTCACTCTTGCTGGCACAGATGATTCATCCTTCTTGGGGAGTTCCTCTTAAAGTGAAATACCAGTTAATTGCTTAGTTTTCCTTTAGAGAAAGAGGTGCACTATTCACAGCTGTGGCAGTTGAGGATCTTACACTGGCATGGCTTTGTTTTCCCACTGACTCATACAGCCAGGCCACCTTGTCCTAAAGGACAGTGAGCCTTGTGTTCCTCCATACACACTGGGATCTTTGTCTGCCATATTTAGAATAGTAGAAGCCCTTTTCAGCATTGGAATTTTTACTGATAAATCAACTTTTAAGAATTTATAAGTATGCTGGGTGGAGGTGGCACACGCCTTTAATTCCAGCAAGGTGGATCTCTGTGAGTTAGAGGCCAGCCTGGTCTACAGTGCTAGATCCAGAACAGGCACTAAAACTTCACAGAGAAACCCTGTCTTGGAAAAAACAAACAAACAAACAAACAAATAAAAAAGAAATTTAAGTATAACCACCAGCATGGATTTTTAACTGCATTTAGGCAGGTGTTTTTGGATCACACATTAAACACCACACTCTCTAGTTATCTCATGGGTACAGATACATTTGTTCATCCTGCTTTCACTTCTTTGGCTGGTTGATCACACTTTTCTGAAATCTCATTTTCTTTCTGTTCTGAATCCTGCTTCTTTTTACAATAAAATTCCTATCATGCTTTGTACCTGTGTACACATGCTATCAATGGAATATATCTTGGTCTGTTTCATATCCTATTACTAAAATACCAACTAAATATTTTGTGATTCTTAAATATCACAATAACCTGAAAGTATCTCAGAAACTAAAGCATTGCCTTTCCAATGACTGTCCAAAAAATACATTATCCTAAACTCACAGTGAAGTACAGTTATGTGGTCAGTAATTAGAAATTCTGATTCTACCATTCTGTAGATAATAATCATACTCACACAGACAACTGGATTTCAGAAAAAAAAGAATTGTAAACAAAACATCAGTAAGAAAATCCACATTGTTTGGGTATGTGCATGCTTGTGGTGGGTGTGGGTGTATAGGCAAAAGGCACATGGGTACAACTTTCAGGTTTCCACTCTTTCCTTCCTGTTGTTGAGACCAAACTCATGTGTTCTTCTGCTGCTGCAGTGTGTACTTTAGGATAGCTAACACTTGAATTTCCAGCTCCTGTCTCTACCTTCCATCCTAACGTAGGAACACTAGGGTGACAGATACATACACTGATTCCAGTTATTTTAAATGTCTGGGGATCAAACTCAAGTCATTAGGCTTGCAAGGCAAACACCATCTCTAACAAATACTTGACCCCTCAAATCCCTTTTTGAGCATCAATTTATAGCATAACACACACACACACACACACACACACACACACACACACACATAAATATACATAAAATTTCACTAATCCTGTGGTCCACAAATGAAATCATTAATTGTGATTCATGCAATTTTTATGTAAAATATGATTAGTGGTTATAGATTAAATATGATAGAGCTAGGCACTGCTATTCTAATACTATCATGTATAAAATCAACATATTTGGAGAGCTTCAACCTTCTCCACCAAAGTCTTTGCCTTTGCTGCAAAAAGAAAGAATGTGATTTAAAACTTGTCCTTTTTAATTCCTTACTTAAAACATTTAATGGGGGTTAGGAAATAATATTAGTAGTTCCTGATAATGTGTTTGATGAAGTTTTTCAATGCACAAGCATTATATATTCTATTATCACACCATGGAGGCAGTTTATCTCTGGCCAACTCTCTCAGAATGGCGGTGTCAGTTACAGCCTCAGTCTGTTAATTACATTTGCAGATAGTTCAAATGGTGCAAAGGAGAAGCAAACTTAACATTTTTTATCATGTGGCAAATCAATATTTAAAGACAAGTTTCAAAGCAAAAAATCATGCTGTGATATGATAACATTAATGTTTAGTATACTGCACAGCAGAAAAGCAATCACTTTACATGAGCAGGTATTTAACTCTTTTTTAAAAATACAATTGTGTTTTGTAGGATTTCATCATTTTTCAGTTCATGTCTTTCTTAAATTTGTAAAACTACTGACACACGAGTTTTATAAAATTAATCATGTGCTTAAAATATAGACATGGTCTTCAAAATTATGAAATATTACAAATACACACATATTTAAAACCATCCTACAACTAGAGCTCCAGGAGTCCAATTGAAGAGAGGGGAAGAAGGATTATATGAGCAAGGGGGGTCATGATCATGATGGCGAAATCTACAGAGATACAACCAAACCAAGCTAATGGGAACTCATGAACTTTAGACCAACAGCTGTGGAACCTGCATGGGACCAGACTAAGCCCTCTGCATACAGGAGACTGTTGTGTAGCTTTGTCTGTTTGAGGGGCTCCTGGCAATGGGATCAGGGTCTATCCCTGGTGCACGATCTTTCAGGAACTCATTACCTATGGTGGAACACCTTGCTCAGCTTGATGCAGTGGGGAGTGCCTTGGTCCTACCTCAACTGAATTTGCCAGGCTTTGATGACTCCCCATGGGAGTCCTTACACTTTTGGAGTAGGGGATGGGGAGTGAGTACAGGAGGGCTAGGGGTAGCTGGAGGAGGGATTTAGCGGAGGATTTGTGGTTGGTATGTAAAATGAATAAAAAATTTCTTAAAAAAAAACCACTTTACATCACCCACAAATTGTCTCTCACACAAATATGGGACATATTCTCCTTCCAGCTTTCACCCAGGGCATCAAGTATGTCAATTCTACATCATCTATAACCTATGATGTTTTATACTTTGGGAATGTGAAGTCCCTGTAAGAAGATTCTAGTTTCATCTTAATTGTATCAATATAGTAAACAAATAGTTCATTTTAGAATAATTTCCACTGGCTTGGAAGCTTTAATGTATCTTTACTCACATCTTATTGAAATTTTGTTTGACTGCAAATTTCTGTTCTTATAGAGATGTTTTGTATAATTATTCATAAATGTTGTATGTAGCACAGGTTTTCATTTCTTCCATGTCTTATTTAGAATTGGAATGGTGATGTGAACGTTGACTTTTTAGTTAAATCATGTGTTCCACAGCATTTATGTCACTTCATCTTTCAAATACTAGTGAATGAAATTAGCTTTACTATTTTTAAATATTTTTAAATGTTTGAGAATTTCATTCATGTACATAATATGTAAAGGTCATATCTGCTCCTCATTTTTCTCTACAATTTCCCCAAATCATTTTAATGCACTCTTTCTCCCAACTTTGTCCCTTCTTATTTATTCATTTTTTTCTATATCCCACTTTTCTAATTAGTGCTTTCCATATGGATATAGGTGTGATGGCATCCACTGAAGCATGAGAAACCTGTCATGTCTTCAGCATATGTAAGCCCCTCCCATTCCACACTGGAATTAAAACAAAATTTATTTTACATACCAACCAATTTCCCCTCCCATTCCTCCTCTGGCTCCCCCCTCCCTTTCACCAACCCACCCCACATACACTCCTCCAAAAGGGTAGGGTCACCCATGGGGAGTCACCAAAACCTGGTACATTCAGTTGAGGCAGGACCAAACCTCTATCCCCTGCATCAAGGGTGAGCAAGGCATCCCACCACAGGGAATGGGCTACAAAAACCCAGCTCATACACCAGGGATACATCCTGATCACACTACCATGGAACCCTCAAACAGACCAAGCTACACAACTGTCTCCCACATGCAGAGGGCCTAGTCCAGTCCCATGCAGATGCCACAGCTGTTGGTCTAGAGTTCCTGAGTTACTATTGACTTGGTTCAGTTGTCTCTGTAGATTTCCCCATCATGATCTTGAGCCCCCTTCCTCATATAATCCCTCTTCCCTGCTCTTTGATTGGACTTCCAGAGCTCAGCCTGGTGCTTGTCTATGGATCTCTGTATCTGCTTCCATCAGCTACTGGATGAAGACTCTATGACAACAGCGTATTCAACAATCTGATTAGAGGGGTGGGCCAATTCAGGCTCCCTCTCCACTATTGCTAGTAGTCTTAGCTGGGATCATCCTTGTGGATTCCTGGGAATTTCCCTAGCATCAGGTTTTTCCCTAACCCCATAATGTCTCCTTCTATCAAGATATTTTTTAATTGCTCTCCCACTCTGTCCCTCCTCCAGCTCTACCATCCTGTTCCCTCATGTTCTCATCTGCCATCCCCTCCTCTTTTCTGCCCCCAGTTTACACAACAGATCTCATCTATTTCCCCTTCCCAGAACAATCCATGTATCCCTTTTATTGCCCTTGTTAACTAGTTTCTCTGGAGCTGTGGGTTGTAGTCTGGTTATCCTTTCCTTTAACTCTGGTATTTTTAACTGACCTAATCTTTTTCAGGTTTCACACAGATAACCACAGGTGCTTTGAGTTCATGACTGCAAATGCTGTGTTATATTTTAAAGATACAATTTCTACTACTCCTTCCCAACTTCTAGCTTTTACATTCTTTTGAACAGGTTTTCAGCATTGTTCCTCTGATCACTGTGGGTAAGATAGATGAACAAATGTCCCATGTATAGCTAAGGACCCACAGAAACATACTCTCGGGACTTTGATCAGTTTTGCATCCACGTGTTAACTATTAAACACTTTCATATTTCATAATCATTTCTCCCTTCACACTGCACAGCCAGCTAAGGTGAGGAAAGACCCAAACCTTATTTTCCATTTCCCACCCATATTTTAAAATAAAAATTAATATAGTTCTCTTACATAACATTACTTTTAAAATGTTGTTATGGTTCAACAATGTCTCAAAGGAAAACAAACCTCCCACAAAAAAAGGAAGATTACAGATGAGGAAAGATTGTACAATAAAAGTGGACAGATGGCTATTATTTTAGTTGAAACACACAGTAAGTGAATCTTTAATCTGTAATGGCTGAGCTCAAGTTAACAAAGATTATAGTTTGAAAAGTCATGTGCATAAATATGTATTCAAATTTAGTGCTGATAAATAATTGGGTCATAACAAAATAGCAGAATTAGAATAAAGTCTGGCTTCTCAAAATTTTTTGTTTAAAATGCAACTCAGATGGATTGTGCATTGTAAAAGCTAGTAATGTGGTAATATATTTAATAGTCAAATTACAAAAGCAATTTATTTGATAATGGTGTGTTTTTAAAGCAATATATAGAGAATGTGATAGATACAATACACCTTTAAGACACAAATACTTCTAAAACTAGTTTATCTCATCATACTGCAGCTGGCAAAGAAATTGAAAAATCTATCCAAAGAAGTTTGAAGAGTGGAGATGTGAGGCAGTGTGTTTTTGTTTTGTTTGTTTTTTAGCACTTTCTCTGACATTTATGAGAATGTGGTATGGTTACATGAACAAGAGACATTAGATTCATTTTCTCTGACTTTTTCCATAGAAAATCCCACATGTCCAGATTACTGAAAAATATGACTTGAATTTCACAAAAGCATGCCATCTTCTGTGAAAACCAAAAAGAAATCTTAATTTTACTGATATTTTTCATAGTTTTCCTTTACTTCACTGAACTACTATATATTTTTGTACATATAGTACATATATTATATATACATATATAATATATATATAATATATATATATATATATATTCTTTGTCCTTTGTGATCACACATTATTTAGTATGAGGTTCTTGATGGGTATTGCAAAACTTATTTTTCACTGTGTTTAATATAAAATTTAGCAGGTAGGCAAGGGTGGAAAATCCGTAATTTGGAAAATTTTGATATATAAACTTTCAAATCTGGATTGCGATTTAAAATATGCATTTTTTTCTTGTTGGAATAGTGAGGGTTTCCTTTTAGAAATGCTGTAGGTCATTGTCATAAGTGGGTAACTTTTATTGCCTGCATGTACCCCAGTATATTAACATTTTCTAGCTCAGAAATCATTATTTTTATGTCCAATTTTGTTTTACATTATTAAAAAACGAAGTATGGCATAGTGGCACATACCTTTATTTTATTTTTTTTGGTTGGTTTGTTGTTGTATTTGTTTTGTCTTGCTGAAAATAGGTTGAGCATGCACTATAGACTGATTATAGTTTCGCCTTGTTAAACTCCTCCTAGTTCCTCCCTACCTCCCCTTCCCTCCAGATTCACCTCTCTTCAGTCTCTTGTTCAGAAAAGAAGCTTCTAAGACATAACAACCCAGTGTGACAAATTAAATTATAATAATATGGAAGAAAAACTGTCATATTGAAGTTGGATACATCAAGTCAATAGGAGGAAAAGAGTCCCTAGAGCAGGAATAAGAGTCAGAGACTCACTCATTCTCCCAGTCAGGAGTCCCATAAAAATACTAAGCTGAAACCTATAATATATACACAGAGGACCTGGTGAAGATTCCTTTAGGCTCTGTGCACTCATATGAGCCTTGGCTAGTTGTTTCAGTTGGCCTTATACTCCTAGTGTTCTCCATAACCTATGGCTCTTACAATCTTTCTGCTTTATTTTTTTTTTGTGGGGTTTCCTCAGCTTTAAGGAGAGGGAACTGATGGAGATATCCCATTTAGGTTCTCTCAACATAATATTTGGCTGTGGGTCTCTGCATCTGTTCTCATCTCCTGCAAGAGGATGTTTCTCTCATGATAATTGAATAAGAGACTGATCTATGAGTCTAGCAGAATATAATTAGGAGTCATTTCATTGAGATTTTTTTTTTGAGACCAGTAGTTTTGGTTTTACTCCAGGTCTCTAATCTGTCTGCTCCCTGGTTCTTGGTTACCCGAGCAGTGTTGGGAATGGGTTCCTTCTCATGGAGTGGGCTTTCTATCAAACCAGACATTGGTTGGCTACTCCAAGTTCTATGCCACCATTTCCCTAGCATATTTTGCAAGCAGAGCAATTTGTAGGTCAAAAGTTTTGAGGTCAAGATAGTCTTGACATTTCTTTGGTAGCTTGCAGAGTATCTTCCTTCACCAAGAAACTAGAACATAAGGATAAGGCTACTTGTAGGCACAAGCTTGACTTTTTCTATCTTCAATTAATTGTGTGAGTGTTGTTTTCAGCAGTGGGTCTTTCTGTCAGTTTGCAGAGAGCAACCCTTTTTATCAGCAACAGCCTGGGCTGTTTGTGAATTCCCATGGGACACCCTTGGCCTACAACACAATTAAATGCAACCCAGTCCCACTAGTGTACCCTTGTTTGGTAGCCAGATTTGGCCAGTTGCGACTCTGTATCCCCCATTAATCGGAGACCTCATTAGAATTACCTTCATATGTCTCAATAAGTTTCCACTCTACTAGGTTTCCATAATAGCCCCCAAATATCCCTCAGTTGCAGCTGTCTCTCCCCACATTTTCCTCCTAACCTCTCTTCCCTCCTCCTTCCCACCTGATTGTCCCAGTCATGTTCCCACCTGCCTATAAAATTTATTCCATTTTCCCCTCCCAGGGAGATCCATGTGTCTCCCCTTGCTCCCCTTGTCCCTTACCCTGTACCTAACCTCTCAGGGTCTACAGATAGTCACTGATTACAGCTGTTCCATATAATAAAGCTGCAATTATCAGATGAGATGAGCAGGTGGACAAGGCTTTAGATCTATCTCCAGACAATGAAAACTTCAGAATGTTGCAGATAAATTTACTATAGGAAAAAGTAAGTACCACAAAACAACAAGTATTACTTAATTATTAACAAATGTATCGGCCAACAATTAAGCTTGAATAGTGAGCAAATGTCAGGAAAATGTCATTGACTCTGCTAGATCCTCAAAAGGGCCAAGAAAAAAATCTGGTAAGATTGTCCAGGAACAATAGGAATGAACCTGATTTAGCATGCAAACACCATCTGTACATGGACTTTGTGCTTCATACCTGGGACATAAATCAAAGGCTTGCAAATGGCCACATAATTTTCATAGGCATCACAGTCAGATGGAGGCACCTATGTCTGAATATATAAAGACAAAGCACACTTGTGCTTCACAGTTCAGAAAAGTGATGTCTCCTTTTGAGGTACAAAATCATAGAAGCATTTTTAGCATGATGACTGTTACATAACAGATTTTTCACAAAAGAAAATTTGCTATAGAAAGATGAATGCATAGGTTCCTTTAAGAGCAGGGTCTTTTTTTTTTTTAACTAGAATTCTTATGCTGTTCCACTTAATAATAGTCAAAAACAAGAACAAAAATATCTCAAGCACCCATTGGATATGAGGGGCATCAGAAATCCCCATGATGGGAAGTTCTATTTATGCTGTAATATTTGATTTTTTCTGTTTTATTGTGTTCATTATATGCAGATATGGTAAATTCTGTATGGTTTATTTATTCTATTTTTTCCAAATCCATTTATGCTCTTGTTGGCTGGCTTAAATAGATTTATGAATATACTGCTAAGCATGTCTAAGTAAATATGTAACAATACTTTGGTTCATTTCTCATGAGATTTGTAACAATAAAAATGAACTGACCTGTTGTCAAGATAAACTCAAGAAATAAAGTTAGTTTTACAAATGTAATTACAGTTTCACCACTGTTTTAAAAGATCATTCATTTCTGTTAAGGGTATATTGAAAAAATATAATATTTTCTTATTTTTGACTGAAAATAAACAAATTAAATTACATGTTTTGTATTAATTCTTTTTATGTATCACCTTTTTATATCCAACTTTTTTCTACTTTTCAAAAATCTATCTGAAGAATTTCCTTGAAGCTTTTCTGTAATTCAAAATGAGTTTGAAGTTCCCTATTTTGCACCACAGTAACATGTTTTTCTTAAATCATTGTTTGTTAATGAGGAAGTAAATGGATATATATTTTTTTTGCTGATCTCTTCTGGTATCCCATGATTCATGATAAATAAGGAAAATCATTAATTACAGAAGCTCCTTCACAATTTTTTCCTTAGTACCTCATGTGTAACATGCCAAAATATGAATTAAAATTTCGTGTATGAGAATATGGCCAGTTCTGCCGAGCCTTGTCCTGTCTCCTTGGTAGGAGCATCCCCTTTCTTGTCTCATTCCCTTGTATCCTAATGTGGTTTCCTTACTGCATTTTTTTTCCTAATGGTGCTCAGTAAAGTTGCACCTTGACATTTACCACATTGTTTCTGGTTAGACTGGAAAGAACCAGAAGTTGAAAACAGACGTGGAATGTTTAAGACACCCCCTAACTTTAATTTTTTTTACTTTGCCATCATGATTCTGACCCCTCCCACACACACCGGTTTTATAATCCTTCCTCCTCTTCAACAGAACTCTGGGATCTTGGCCAAGTGCTTGGCTGAGGGTCTCTGCATCTGCTTCCATCAGTCACTGGATGTAGGTTCTAGCCTCTCTGGGGTTGTGGATTGTAGCCCGGTTATCCTTTGCTTTGCTTCTAACATTCACTTATGAGTGAGTACATACCATGTTTGTCTTCCTGGGTCTGGCTTACCTCACTCAGGATGATTTTTTTCTAGTTCTATCCATTTGCCTACAAATTTCATGATGACATTGTTTTTTACTGCTGCATAATGCTCCATTGTGTAAATGTACCACATTTTCTTTATCCAGTCTTCTGTTGAAGGACATCTAGGTTGTTTCCAGGTTCTGGATTTTACAAATAATGCTGCTATGAATCATTATGGGAAAAAACACACAAATTCCTGACCAAAGCTAATGAGAGCTCATGAACTGACAGCTGGGGAGTCCTCTGAATGTGGGTGAAAGTTACGTGGCTTGATGTATTTGTTGGTCCCCTGGCAATGGGACCAGGGCTTACCTCGGGTATACAAAGGGGCTTTTTAGACCCCATTTCCTATGGTGCAATGCCTTACTCAGCCTTGATGCGGGAAGGAGGGGCTAGGTCTAGTCCCAACATGGTATAACAGCCTGTGTTGACTACCCAAGGGAGGCCTAACTCTTTATGAGGAAAGGATGGGGTGAGATGGGGGAGGTGGAGGGAGCAGGAGAAGAGGAGGAAAAGGGAACAGGGGTTGGTATGTAAAAGGAAAGAAAATCTTTTTAAATAAAAAATTATATATACATATATATTACTTTGTTTTAAAAATAATTTATAAAAATTTTGAATTGTTTTTTCTGTATGTTCAATCATACTTAAACAAAATTTAAGAGCTAATAATAGTGTATACATCACAGAACTATTATGCAATATGGGAACAAATCATTTCAAACCACTTAAGATAGCATGTTACAAACCTGATTACATATATTATCCCTATGTTTATGTAAACAGTGGCTACTTTCTATATAATTTCTTATCTCCTGGAAGCCTAGGGTGGGGATTTTTTTCTCATCGAAAATGTTTCCATTTTTAGAAAAACTAAGTCCTAATGCTGAAAAATTGTTTATGGTTTCTAACATTGCATTGACCAACTGTATTGGAAACAAAAAAATTTTATTTTTATTCTTTTCTCATATATTACATCTGATCACTGTTTTCCTTCCCTCCAGTCCTCCCCCTCTCTCTCCCAGTCTCCCCTAGATTCCCTCCTCCTCCTTGTCCCTTTATAAAAGAAGGACTCCCAGGGATATCAACTGAACACAGAATTACAAGTTACCATAAGACTAGGCACATACCCTTTGTAAAGACTGAATAAGGCAACCCAGTAGGAGGGAAAGGGTCCCAAGAGCAGGCAAAACAGTCAGAAGAATACAAGGACAGGGGTTTTACTGGGGGAATTTTGCAGTAGGTAAAGCACAATCATTTCTTGTTGACTTACAAACTTCTATTTACCCATATAAATCATGGGGAAAAAACTGATGTTTAAAAGCAGAAGATTTTTAATGAGCTTGCAGATTAAGTATGAAACATTGAGTCCATTGAGAGGAAACCATATTATCAATTTATTTATAGGATGAAATTGTGTTCTAATTAAATATACAAACATATAAAAATATTTTTTCTGATTTGAATTGTCTCACACTGCTACCAATCTGGTAAATAGCTTTCTCAGTGCCCCTGTGACATCTTTGTTCCTCAGGCTATATATTAGGGGATTAAACATTGGAGTCAAAATGGTGTAAAAAAGAGAAAGGAGTTTGTCTGTTCCTTCATACTTGTTGGACTTAGGTTTTAAATAAGTGATACTAGCTGATCCATAAAATAAAAATACAACTATGAGGTGGGAAGAGCAAGTGGAAAAGGCTTTGGTCCTTCCTGTGTTTGATGGCAATTTCAGGATGGTTGAGATGATCCTGCTGTAAGATGCAAGGATCAATATGAAGGGAACAGTGACAATCAATACAGCAAATATAAAGACTACAATCTCATTCGTAAAGATGTTACCACATGCCAATTTGAGCAGTGGAGGTATGTCACAGAAGAAGTGATTGATTTGGTTAGATTCGCAGAAGGGCAGAGACAAAATCTGATATGTCTGCCCCACCTGAATGGGAATTCCAATGACCCAGGAACCAAGCACTAGCTGGGTACACACCTTGTGATTCATGACAAGAGGATAGTGCAGAGGGTTGCAGATGGCCACATAACGGTCATAGGACATCACTGCCAGGAGGAAACACTCTGTGGCCCCCAGTATAAGGAATAGGCACATTTGTGTAGCACAGGCAAAAAAAGAAATACTTCCTTTCAGTGTGAAAAGATCCATAATCATTCTAGGAAGGGTGACAGAAACGTAACAGATTTCTAAGAAAGAAAAATTGCTGATGAAAAAATACATGGGGGTTTGCAGAGTGGGCTCAACCCTTGTGATTAGAATGATGATGCCATTCCCCAACAGGATAATTATGTAGATGAATAGGAAGATTCCAAAGAGAAACCAGTGCAATTTGGGAATATCAGAAAATCCCAAGAGAACAAATTCCATTGGTAGAGTAAGATTAGTTTCTATGATTTTCAATTTGTTTCCTCTCTGTAGGTTCACATGTTTGAATTGCATTTTCCTTTTTTCAAATAGGATGAGGTGTGTGTTTTTGTCTTTACAACTTCTATGTTTCTTTCTGAATCTTGCACTTTGTGTTTCTGGGGATGTGCTCTGAAACTACAAGCAGTAAATTCACATGAGTAAAAATGGAACCAGTTTATGAATAAAGTCTTCCAAATGTATTAGTCATGGTAGATATATATTCTAATTTCTTCAGTGAAATCCATAGATCTGTATGTTTTTATTCACTTGCCATACCAGAAGGATAATACATACATATATAATCTTGATGTTCCACTACAATGCCGTTTCTCTAGGCTTGCTGGGGCTATTCTTTTTCATAGCTTCAGTATTTGTTTAAGCTAGTTCCTAACTTTATTAAGCATTAAATCTTTCAAAAGTTATTTATCTTCGAAATTCAAAAATAACATTGACATCTATGAGACTTTATTACTATCCCTTTTTTAACACATGAATTTTCAATCTCACATGCTCTGAGCTAAAAAGACTAAAGGTTTTATTTCATTTGCCAACGACTGGATAAGAATTACCATTTACTTTTTCTATGTATGGGATTACTGCTTCTCTTTAAATGTGTAAACCACTGAGGCTTGCATTCTTTTAAAGGACTTCCCCTTTCACTTGTAGAGTAGTAAATGTCTGAATGTTGTTAATCTATGATGTCAGTACATATTTTAATTAACAATTAAAATGTATTAAACAAAAATATTCATCTTTATGTTTTTATTAGATTATATCCAACTTTTAGCAATCACGATATGTTAACCATCTTTCAAAGGATAGGATAAAAAAGTGGGTCTAGGGGAGGAAAGGGAAGTAATAAATGTTTTAATTACACTATAATCTCAATAAATAAATAATTTTTCATATGACATAGCTATTGTATATACACAAAGGTGTGACAGCCTACTCCACAGATACTCACTCAGCTGTATTCATTGTCACTTTATTCATAATAGCCAGGAGTCAAAAACAAAACTAAATATCTATCCCTCAGTGATAAATGGATAAAGAAAATATGGTATGTGCACATCATGAGGTTATATTCTGCTGTAAAGAAAAATGTAACTATGAAGTTTTCCAGTAAATGCATGGCACCAGAAAATTTTATATTATATAAGAGAAGCCAGACCCAGAATGACAAACAACACATAAAACTTATTATTTTAAATCTGAATTAAAAGTACTTTCTGAGTTCTTATATTTGAAATACTTAAATTACCTTCAGTTTATAGAATACACAGGATTATTTCATTTCAAACTGGTATTTTTTTAAATTTTTACTATGTTTAACTCTTTTCTTCTTAGTCTTTCCCCTCTCATCTCCCCTCTCTCCATCCTTCTCTCTGTCTCTGTCTCTGTCTCTCTCTTTCTCTATCTCTCTTTCTGTGTTTGCATGTGAGTAGGTCGAGGAGGGTATATTACACATTCCACAGCCCACAAGTGGAGGTCATAGGACATGTTCTGGTATTTGGTTTTCTTCTTGAGTCATGTGAAACCAAGGGTCTGAATTCAAGTCATCAAGTTTGGCAGCAACTTCCCTTATCATTGAGCTATTAATCCAGACTTCAACCCTGACTACTCTTTACATAGCCAACTAATTCTGTTTATTCACTACCTCAATCTATTATTTTTAATACTGAGTTCTAGTTCATGATCCTATGAAAGCCAAGCTTAAAGGCCTTCTGCTATTTCTTTCTATTTTTCACATGATGATTACTTCTTCTTTTTTTTTTCCATCACAGGCAAGTTATTTTGTTCTATTCATTCACAGTTAATACAGAAAATACTTGGAAACATTTCCATATAATGTTTGACACAGAAATCATCAAATAGAAGTATACAATGTTGACAGGAGGCAGTACATTTATAATTTATAACCCCAAATGTATTTATAAATTAGAAATGGAAAGATCTACAAATGAAATTATGAAGGTTCACCAAAATCATTTAATCTGTCAGTTTCTCATTCATTTTTATGTCTTAATAATATTCTATTGTATGAATAAGCCACATTTTATTTCTCTCCAGTATTTGATAGCTATTTGAGTTGTTTTAACTTTTTTACTATTAGCAACACACTGCTGTAAACTTCATGTACATGTTTCATAGGTGCACATTTTCAGTAGTTTGATGATATATTCCTAAGGGTAGAATTGTTGAGTAACAGAGTAACAATTTTTTGCATTTTGACCAACCACCAAACTGTTTGGCCAAAGTGGCACACCATTTTACAATCTCACCAAATCCTTGTTTTTAAGGCTCTGATTTTTGTACAAAACATTTCATCATTCTGTCAGACCAAACCAGGAAAATAAGCTATAGTTCAGAGCTGTTCTATTCCATTTACTATGCAAAGCCATTCTTGGTGTTTGCAACTCTCAGCCCTTTTGAGTATTCTTGCAGTGTTCACCTTTTTCTCCACCACTTTTTAAACCAGGCAGCCCTGGTTTTAAAAGTGAAGTGTTGTCTCATAAAATAAAGCATTTTCCTACTTAAAGATGTTGTTGGCTTAAAACATTTTGATTTTTGGAAATTTTAGTATTGTTTTCTTTCTGTCATTTTTCACATTTTTTCTTTTAAAAAAATTCTTAATTATTTTTGTATGTTTATTTTGTTGAGTTTCTACTTGTTAAATAAAGACTTAAGCAGATAATATGAAAAAAATAAGGCTGGAAAATAGGCCAATTGTATAGTAATTGTTATAAGTTGTTTACTAACCTAAGAAAAGAAAAATTGTATGCATATATTAAAAATGTGTTTTTATAATAGGAAAACACTCAGAGGTGGGTACAGACAAGTACCACAAAATATGTATTTGCCTATTGCTATGAAGTAAAAATTTAAGAGTACTCAGAAAAAACAAAACCCTAATTCAGCTATCAGTCATGTTGTCTGGCTTCTCGTAAACCCCTTCTAATCTGTGTAGCCCTTTGCCATACTAAAGCATACCAGTGTATCCCACTGAACAGTCCCAGAGCTCCTGTTTATATGTTCATGTCTTTTCTGCACTCCACATTATATAACATGATCCATTGTGTTACAGATACAGATACTATTTTATCTGATATGTGATTCCAAATTAAAGTAATGGTAGAACTTCTCATTAGAATTGGCTGCTTCATGTGAGTCAAGTGGAAAGATTCAATGAGAATGTTAGAACATAAAATGTAATTTTCAATATCATAAGATCTTACTAATGCTTACAGATTTGATTAAAATAGATATTGCATAAAAGTATACATTTTGCTTTTATTCTTTATTTATTAAAGTAATATAATTATGTTTACTTTCCTTTGCATCTAAATTATCCTCATGGAAAAATAAAACACTTTTACCATGTTAAACACATGTAGTCATATATTGCATACTAATCCTGTCATGATTTTGATTGGGAGTTTTATAGTCAATATTAAGACATACATCATCACAATCAAATCAGCAACTCTTCACCAATAATGACACTTGTAACGTGGAACAAATAATTTCTGTCTGGTTTCCCTTCTACCAGGAGAGTCTTTAATACAGGGAAAGTATTTCTAGGAAAGCTGTTAAAATAGTAGATTTTCCTTTATTACTAACATAACAAAATCTGCTTTCTTTGTAATCAAAGCAACACTTTTTCATTATGCTGCTTTATATTTTTATCATAATGATAGAAAAATGTTAAGAATTAAAAACTCCAGAGGGTTGCCATATTATCTTATCATTTAAATTATGCAGTAAGAAAAATCTGGGAATAGTCAAACAATAAAACTTAAGTCCAATATTTTTAAATTCATTATTTCAGATGTCCAATATGTATTATTAAATCATGATCCATTCATAATGCTGAAAGAAATATCAACGTATTATCAGTTTACCTTTTCAGTTTTGTTAAAGTTGTTCTTTCTCATTGAAGTTATTTTGTTTTTAATATATATAAATTGGTGGTTATATCACATTTAAATAATACTTGTGACTAAACACCCAGTGCAATTTATAGAGAAAATACTTCTTTCCAATGGGGATACCTATTCTCACTTGTCACAGCTAAATTAATACCTTGGTGCCTAAGTTTGCAATTAATTTAGTATATGTACATATTACATATTACAATCATGTATCACAGACTAGACCGGTTTTTGTAACATCTCCACAGAATTCTTCCCCAAACAAATTCACTAGCCTCAGAAGAATAAATATTAAAACTTTGATATCATTTAT
>NW_023504388.1:0-3462 GCF_004664715.2 Peromyscus leucopus
TAGAAGGTTCTCCTCTAGGGTCTATGACATCTCCAGCCATGGGTAGTTAACTAGCTTTACAGTATTGGGTCTGAATTTATTGCTACTGAGCAATCTTGAATTCAATAAGGCATATGTTAGTGTTAGTTTCCCCAAAGATAATAGTGCTATTATTGTTCCCTTGTGAACATTTTGCCATATGATTATTGTTTTGGTTCATAGTCTTAACACAACTTGATAGGATTATTTTTTGCTTTTCTCCCTTGGATTCTTACTTGGCACCTTCATTTACTAAGAGAATTTGTCCCCAGGGAAGAGTCTTCAGGTCATTTCTAGCTAAGTTCCTCCAAGTCCTATGTCTAAAGTATGTGGTGCCATTAGAAATAGTGTCTTACCTTGAATTTCTATGAGGCAATCAAAGGCAATGGCAATAGCCCGTTTCATTTGGAGGAACCTATGGAAGCCCCAACTAACAACTTGAAGAGAGGTTTCCCATGCCTGGCACTGGTATTTTATTTTTATTAGAGTTGGCATTCATTCTAGGTTTGACAAGAAATCTTCTGAGAGATTCTATTCTATGGTGTGCCATCAAAGTAATTTTTGAAGTTTAAAAAATTGAGTTTCACATCTCATTTTGCTCCCTCAAGATAAGACAGCAAATACTACTTTGTTGTTCTTTGTGAACACAAACATGAATATTTCTTTAGAGACACTATGACCTTTGATTGCAGATCTTTCTTCCTTTATAGGGAGAGAAATATGAATACTAGATCATTTTACTTCAAACCAGTATTTTGTTTCCAGAATTGAGATGGATGAAAACCTTGACTTCCCTTCTCACACTGAAGAATTACCTGAAAACCTAACTCCAACCCCAGGTGAGTGACTACACCACACCCTCGGGATTTAAGCAAAGTGCAATAGCCTATGAGAGTGGATGTTAAGGGGAAAGAATTTTTCAAAAGGGTACTTAATGACCAGGTTGCCTTCTACTGGTGTGTAGGACAGAGAAGGAGCTGCGCTCAGGCATCATCTTGGGAGTTTCCAACAGCTATGTTTCCTGAGCAGCTTCACTAACTGAATGCTGTTGGAGAGTGTGAAGGTTTCAATGAGAATGGCCATAGGTTCAAAAATCTGAAATGTTTGTTTCCAAGATGGTGGACTGTTTAGGAAGGATCAGTAGGGATGGCCTTATCAGAGGAGGTGTGTCACTGGGTGGGCTCTGGGATCTCAAAGCCCAAGCCAGGCCAGTCTCTCCCTCTCTCTGCTTCTTGTTGGTGATCAGGTGGAAGCTCTCAGCCACTTCTCCAGGACATGGCTACTGCCTGCTGCTACGCTTGCCACCACAATCATCATGGCTCAACCTCTGAAACTGTAATCAAGTCCTCAATTAACTGCTTCCTTCTGTAAGTTGTCTTGGTCATGGTGTCTCTTCACAGCAATAAAACAGTAACTGAGGCCAGAAGTCGGACTGAACTCTTTGTCTCATGAACTAAGGAGAGGAAGAGTCTAAATTACTTGTGGAGTGAGACTGAAGCAGATTTTTTAATACTGGAAATCTATGTTCTTCATTTGGTCATAAATTTGTGGGATAAGAACAGAAGATTCTGGAGAGTTTAAATCACTAAATTTTGTAAGATATCTCAGTAAAGATAAATTCCACATCCAGGATTTCCTGGAAGTGTTTTCTGTGAGAGGTCTTTCACATAAGGAAAGAACAGTATTTCTAGGGATCAAAAGCCTCGTTGTCCCCTAACAATGACTTCCATCTATCCTGTCAGAGTATCCACAGATTGCTAGGTTTCTAGGAATTTGACCTGAGATGTGCTGCTGTGTTTCAGGAGGCGGGGTAAACCCCACTCAGAAAAGGCACACAGCCTCCCTCACAGGCCACTCCCTCAGCCTCCTGCACCCTGGGTTTGTGTGCAGCTTCCCCTGCAGTCCCCTCACTGTGTCTCTCAGAGCACAGTAGTACAGGGCAGAGTCTGCCAGCTGCACTGAGGACTTCTGCAGGTGGAAGGAGCTGCTGTTCTTCTGGAGAGTGGCCTGGAACCCTTGGTGCTCTGTCCTCTGGTTGTCTGTGGAGCTCCTCAGGAGTAGCCGAGGGGCTTTGTTGGATATTGCACATACCAGAAAGGAAAGAATCTGAGTAAGTGGTCTGATAAGTGCAGTTTATCATCACAGGCAAACCTCTGTGACAGTAACCAAGACTTTCTGTCTGGGTCACCGAGTCTCCATTGCTCCTCCCTGAAAAAAAAATTAATAAATAAATAAATAAAATATAAATAAATAAGGGCAAATTACTTTGCTATGTGAGGAAAGAAGGTAAGGACTTTCATAGTGTAAGAAAATGACATCACGAACACTTATGAAATGTAACTTACTGAGCATGAAGAGGAGCACCAGAACTGAGCAGGTGTCAGGAAGCATGTCCACAGAAGAAAATAACACTTGGTTCTTGAGTGCACTAAACTCACAGGACAAGTCTCCTGCAGGACCTTACTCAAACTCTTCACTCATAAACAAGGTCCTCCTGCACAGTGACAGTCTGTCATGTGAAGCCACCACCTGGATGCAGACATTAACCACAAGTGAAGAGCAGCGCCCTCTGCTGATTTCCCTTCAATGTGTACCACATGTGTCTGCACAAAAATACTGTAAATAAACTTGAGAAACTCACCCAAAGGAAGCAGGTCTCAAGTCCACATTGGCTGTCTGAAATTACCAACATTACTGAAATATATGTGTCCTGTGGTATTTAGGGTGATGAGTGAGCAAATAAGAATACACACAGCAGACCAGACCCCAGAGCTCCATCTGGACAAGAGGTGAGTGCCTGGGCTCATAGTCAGAGAGGCCTGCTCTTAGTCCCATCCCTGGGCCACCAGCCATTCTGGAAGAACTGCCCAACTTGGTCCCAGGTTCTGGCCATCGGGCACGATTCCCTCCACCCCACCGGGAAGGTTCCCCTTCTCCAAGACCCCAGGCAGACCCTGCAATCTCCATGTCCTGACCCATGCCCATCCGCCCGAGACCCCAGCCACTTCCTGAGACTTAGAGACCATCCCCCAGCTCCCATCCTGCCCCGAAGTTCCCATCTGGACCAGAGCTTCCATCTGGACCAGAGAGAGGCTTCCTGAATCTGTCAGCTCTGTCTGGACCAAGAGCATTGATAAGACCAAGAACGAACCACAAGGAGATGGGCAGACGTCAAGGCAGAAGTACATACAACAAAATGAAGAACAATACAGCATCACCTGAACCTAGCCCTCCTCCAACAGCTAGACCTGAACATCACAAAATGGAAGAAGCAGAAGAAAGCAACCTTATGAATAACATCATGAAGAGGCTAGAGGCTTATATAGAAGAAATCAAAAATGAAATTGAAAAAATTCAAACAAAAAAGGGAAGAAGGCTATAAAAAAAAGTAGAGGAAAGGACAAATAAAGCAGAAGAAAACAATAAATTCTGAAAGAAAATCAT
>NW_023504389.1:0-75000 GCF_004664715.2 Peromyscus leucopus
TGGGCCATTAATAACCAGCCAGGGACATTTTTCTTCCACAAAACAGAAAAACTTAATTAAATCTTTTTTTTTCTTTCTTTTTGACTCTTATTCCCCTCTCCCTGAAATCTTCATTTCCTTAATGAAGAGAGCCTCTTTAGAGAGTACTTTACCCATTGATTGTTGGACGGCACTTACCTCAAGGCTGCCCGTGGTGCACGAGTGATGCTGTTGGGGCACCTCTACCCTAGTGAGTCTGGCCAGACCCCGTTTTCTCTTTGCCGTCCAGTAGTGAGCCGCCGTGCCTCGAGCCCCACGTTGGGCGCCACTTGACCTGTCCAGCAGGCCAGGTTATTCGAGGGTCTCGAGGAGGGACCACCTAGGAATCAATGGGGGGCGAGAGGGAAAGGAGACCAAGCGCATGAAGAAAGACAGAGTCAGTCTGAGTTGCGTCAAGGTCTCCGTTTATTGACTGGGTGTTAGAGCTTATAAACAGGGCTTCAGGTAGGGAGGGGGAGCAGGAGGAGTGAGGAGAGGACAAAGAAAATTCCTAGGGGAGGGTCAGCAGGAGGTCGCTTTGGTCCCAGGTCCCTGCAGCTAGCTGATTTAGTACAGGCTCCAAGAAGTTTATTTAATCGTACATTCCTAGGTTAGACTAAGAGCCTCCTATTTACACGAGGCTTGATAAATCGTGGAAGGTTACACAGGTTCAAGACACCTCTGTCCAGAGTCGGTCCCCAACACACAAACACTTGCAAAATTCCAAGCTAACACTCCCAAGATATAACCAGAACTCCCTGGTACAGACCCCTGCAGGCCCTGTGCTAAAACCTCAGTCATAAAGAGCAGCTAGAGCTGGAAAGCTGACTCAATGGTTCAGAGCTCAGGCTGTTCTTCCCAGAGGACACAGGTTCAATTCTCAGTGCCCACAGGAAAACAAACAACTGTCTGTAAATCTACCTCCAGATGATCAGACACCCTCACAAGGACATGCATGCAGGCAAAAATACCAATGCACACAAACTAGAAAAAAGTAAATCATTTTAACATGTTACAGCAACTATCGTTCCTATGGCAACAATTACGCAAATATCCAGTAGTGATGGACCGGGTGATTTCTTCAATCTTCTCACCTACCTCCCGCATAGGACCTTACACAGAACATCTACAGAAAACAGACATTTATTGAGGAAGTGATATGTGTCAGATACTGGGCAAAGGATTACATGGCTTTGCAGAAATGATTGACATTCCTCACATGATCAACCCAACCAACGGTCAGTTGGGTCACAAGGAGGAATTTTAGGGGAGGTCTCAAAGTGTCGGGTCCTTTAAATGGCAGTTTACTGTGGTTTTGAGAATTGGAGGTTGACAGAAGGAGGGCAGTTTAAACCGGGTCTGAGAGTCTCGGGTCCTTGGAAGTGGATCTAGCTACATTCTAAGTCCTGACTTCAGGAGTGTTTAACATACATCACAGCAGTCTCATAAGTCCGTTTAGAAGTTTTCGATCAAGGCTCCATGTGTGTCGTTAAGTCAGAGCGCTAGACTACCACACCTGAGGCCTTAAGTTCGATACCCCCTTTCCCTTTTTCATGTGTCCACTCTCTCATGTTTTGCCTCCCTTATACATTTCATTCCTCTGGCTTCCTCTATTTGGCTCTTTGAGTCATGTGAGAGGGATGGGAGGAAACAGAGGACAAAAAGTCATAATTTCAGACCCCACAAGCTTTATCTCATGTCACCATTTTCCTGTTTTGTTTTGGTGTTTTTTTTGTTTTTTCAAGGCATGGTTTCTCTGTGTAGTCTTGGCTGTCCTGGAACTCTGCTTCATAGATCAGACTGGTCTCAAATTCAGAGAGTCTTCCTGCCTCATTTGCCTCCCAAGTGTTCAGATTACTGTCGAACCCCACCACTGCCTCTGCACGATACTGACACTTTTAAAACATGTGTCTTGGATGGAGAGATTACGAGCTACAGCCAAGATAGTTTAGAAAAAATTAAAAACTTAACCAGTGGTTTGGAGAGGCCACGAATAGCCAATGAATGATCTGCAAGTCAGAATGGAGACCTAGAAATTGTGAAGTTGAGGCATGAAGTGACGAAGGATGATGGGCTGGATATATATATATATATATATATATATATATATATATATATATATATATGTGTGTGTGTGTGTGTGTGTGTGTGTGTGTGTGTGTCTTGAACCTGTATTAAGCCTCTTTCTTCTATTTTCAGATAAACAGTTCTATGTTAACTATTTGTACCCTACTGGCCTTTACTTAGAAGTACAGTGTTCTGAGTCTTAGATCTGCGGAAATGCATTTACCTAGGTTATCAGTCATGACTACACTAGTACTCTTCAGCCTGGGTCTTGCTCTTTTTTTATGCCATTTGAGAGGCTGCAATGTCCCCTGGGAATTTAGCTTAGGGGCAGAGTTCTAGGTTACTATGTAGAAGACCTTAGGTTCCATTCCCAGGGTTCGATTCTCTTCACTGCCGGGTTTCCCTGCTTTTATTAGGTTGTATTTAAGCTTTTGTGTTCCTGAACTCAATGCATCTTATGCATCATTAGCCGCTGAACCAAAATATGTCCCTCATCCCATATATATGCAAATTCATCAACCAAAAATAAAACCAATAATGGATGCGTGAGATTACAGCAGCTAGGGCTGGAGAGATGACTTGGTGGTTAAGAGCACGGGTTGATCTTCCCATGGGACCTCAATTCTCAGAACCCACATGATAGCTCACAACTGTCTGTAACTCCATTTCCAGAAGATCCAACACCCTCACACAGACATGCATGCAGGCAAAAATACCAACGCACGTAAAATGGAAATAAATCATTTTAAAAATTACAATAGCTGTTGTTCCTATAGCTACAAATACCCAAATATCCAGTAGTGATTGACCGATTGATTTCTTCAATCTTCTCACCTATCTCCACACAGGACCTTACACAGAAAAGCTACAGAATACAGACATTTATTGAGGACGAGAAATGTGTCAGGTACTGGGCCTAAGTGTTACATGGATTTGGAGAAATGATTGACTTTATTCACATGATCAACACAACCAAAGATTATTTGAGTCACAAGGAGGAATATTTAGCAGATTTCTCAGTGTCGAGTCTGTTAAAAGGCAGTTTACTGTGGTTTTGAGAACTGAAGGTTCAGACAAGGAGGGAGGTTTAAACCGGTTCTGATAGTCTTCAGTGAAAGACAACTAAAGGAATAAGTAGCAGATGACTTGGAAACCAAGAAAAAGCCAACTTGCTAATTGTGTGTGATATCTTTCATATATAACTTTATTTGGTTTTGCAACTGCTTTACTGAGAATATTATCACCTGTATTCATCACAGATATAGGCCTGTAGTTTTCTTTTTTCCTGTGTTGCTGGATGGTTTTGGTATTAGGCTATGCAGAAAGAGCTTTCTGTTGATCTTTTTCCTTTCTTTTAATTTTAATACTTTAGTAAGTTTTGGTTGTGACTTTTCTTTGAAAGTATGGTAGGGTTCTAAAATGAATCCATCTGGCCTCAGGAATTATTTTTTCTTTTTTTGGTCACAAATTTTTATTACTCTTTTTTGTTTTGAAAATAGATTTTTTTTTCATCCTGATCACATTTTCCCCATCCTGCACTCCTCCCACGTACCCCACCATCTTCCCCTTTCCCCATTTCTACTCTGTCTCTATTCAGAAAAGAACAAGCCTCCTAGAGATAACAAACAAACACCACAAAACAAGTACAATAAGACAGGGCAAAAGTCCTCACACTGAGGCTGGACGAAGCAACTCAACAGGATGAGAAAAGTCCTAAGAGCAGGTGAATGAGTCAAAGATAAGCCTGCAATCACAGGTAGCATTCCCACAAACACTTGCAAAATACCAAGCTGACACTCACAACATATAACCAGAAATCCCTGGTACCGACCCATGCAGGCCCTGTGCTTACAACCTCAGTCTGAAGGAGCAGCTAGATTTGGAGGGATGACTCAGTGGTTAAGAGCACTGGCTGCTCTTCTCAGAGGACCCAGTTTCAATTCTCAGTGCCCACAAGAGGAACACAAAACTGTCTGTAACTCCAGTTCCAGATGATCTGACACCCTCACACAGACATACATGCAGCCAAAAATACCAATGCACATAAAATAGAAATAAATAAATCATTTTTAAAATGTTACAGCCGCTATTGTGCCTATGGCTACAATTACCCAAATATCCAGTAGTGACAGACCTGGTGATTTCTTCAGTCTTCTCACCTATCTCCCGCATAGGACCTTACACAGAACATCTACCGAAAACAGACATTTACTGAGGATGTGATAGGTGTCAAGTACTGGGCAAAGGATTACATGGCTTTGCAGAAATGATTGACATTCCTCACGTGATCAACCCAACCAACGGTCAGTTGGGTCACAAGGAGGATTTTTAGGGGAGGTCTCAAAGTGTCGGGTCCTTTAAATGGCAGATTACTGTGGTTTTGAGAACTGGAGGTTGACAGAAGGAGGGCGGTTTAAACCGGTTGTGAGAGTCTTGGGTCCTTGGAAGTGGATCTAGCTACATTCTAAGTCCTGACTTCAGGAGCGTTTAGCATACATCACAGCAGTCTCATAAGTCCGTTTAGAAGTCTTCGATCAAGGCTCCGTGTGTGGTGTTAAGTCAGAGCTCTAGACTACCACACCTGAGGCCTTAAGTTCGATACCCCCTTCCCCTTTCCCTTTTCACGAGTCCACTCCTCATCTTTTCTTTTCCTCATACATTTCACTCCTCTGGCCTCCTCTATTTGGCTCTCTGAGCCATGGGAGAGGGATGAAAGGAAACAGAGGGCAAAAAGCCATAATTTCAGACCTTACAAATTTTATCTCATGTCACTTTTTTCCTGTTTTGTTTTGGTGATTTTCGTTTTTCAAGACATGGTTTCTCTGTGTAGTCTTGGCTGTCCTGGAACTCAGCTTTGTAGATCAGACTGGTCTCAAATTCAGAGAGTCCTCCTGCTTCATTTGCCTCCCCAGCGCTCAGATTAGTGTTGAACTGCACAACTGCCCCTGCAAGATACTGACACTTTTAAAACAAGTGTCATAGATGGAGAGATTGTGAGCTACAGCCAAGTAGAATAGAAAAAGAAACTTAACCAGTGGTTTGGATAGGCCATGAATAGCCAATGAATGAGCTGGAAGTCTGAATGGAGGCCTAGAAACTGAAGTTGAGGTATGAAGTGAGGAAGAATGATGGGCAGGATATGTATATATATATATATATATACATACACACACATATATACACACACACACATATATACACACATATATATACACACACACATATATATATATATATACATATACATACATGTGTGTGTCTGTGTCTGTGTGTCTGTGTGTGCCTTGAACATGTATTAAACCTCTTTCTTCTATTTTCATATAAACGATTCTATGTTAACTATTTGTACCCTACTGTCCTTTACTTAGAAGTACAGTGTTCTGAGTCTTGGGTTTGTCGGAATGGGTTAGCTATGTTATCAATCATGACTTCACTGGTCCTACTTAGCCTGGGTTATGGTCTTTTTTTATGCCATATGAGAGACTGCAGTGCCCCCTGGGAAATTATCTTAGGGGCAGAGTCTGGGTTTCCATGTAGAAGACCTTAGTTTCCATTCCCCCTGTTCAATTCTCTTCACTGCCGGATTTCCCTGATTTCCTTAAGTTGTATTTAAGCTTTTGTATTCCCAAACCCAATGAATCTTATGTATCATTAGCTAATGAATCAAAATATGTTTGTCATCTCATATATATGCAAATAAGTCAACCACACATAAAATTAATAAAGAATACAAAAGATTATAGCAGGTACAGCTGGAGAGATGACACAGTGGTTCAGGGCACTGGGTGCTCTTCCCATAGGAGCTTCGTTCAATTCTCGGTACCCACATGACAACTCACAGCTATCTGTAACTCTAGTTCCGGAGGATCCAACACCCTTACACAGAGATGCATACAAACAGCAATACCAATGCATATAAAATAAAAATAAATCTATCATGTTTTAAAAATTACAACATCTGGAGTCCGCAAAGATTTCCATTGCTGTTCTTTATCTGAGTGACAATTTCTTCTTGGGATTTCAGAAAGGAAACAGAGTAAGAAATATCAGAGCACATTGCAAGGGTGCTAGAGCAATGGACTAAGATCAGACAGGTGGCAAAGAAGATGGGCTTTTGCTCTCGATCATGTGTATGTCCAGTCTTGCCAGTAGCTCGTACATATGAAAGAAAGCAGGACTGTCACACTCTTGCCTCCAAGTTTTTTTCATCGACTGCAACTCACCAAATAGCAGGTGTTTGCTGGGGGTGATTACATTCATCATTCAAGAAGGAAGCAGTCAAAACAATATGAATGAGCAAATGAAGAAAATGGCAGAGACCAGAGGCCAGAGAGGACTGGGCAGAAGAGCCCTCAGTATAGGGAACCCAAAACAAAAGGAGGCATGGCAAGTCAGAAGACAAGAGGGAAACTTCTCCAGGGAACATACACCATCCACGAAGAACATGTGGAAGAAGATGTGTACAGTGAGACAAGCCCCAAGACTGAAGAAGATGACTTCGTGGACGGTTACATAGAGTGAATTATTAGAAGTGAGTTTTGTGAATCTATTTTGGAAGTGGATTTACTTTTTAAAGCCTTCAAAAACCTAGAGGAAGTCAAACAAGAACTTTCTCGCCATTTCCTTGAAGCGAGTTCCCTTCTTGATAGTTCTTTGGAATACATGACTAAGGAGAAAAAAACAAGAGGAAAAAGAGGACGAGCAAGAGCAGCCTCAACAGAGTGTTGGAGGGAACACAGTACTTGGATGTTCCAAGTACATGACTCACCAGAAGCTTCTGGTTGGAAAAATATCAGAAGCTGATTTATCAGATCATAAGCAGCTTGCGGGATTTACTGGAGAGGAGCCAAAGGGTGGTGAATACTGTGGTCCTTTATAGATGCTGGAGTGCCCTCAGACTGGTTGCAAGAAGAAGCTGAGGAATAAAACAGCCCCGAAGAAGCACATGCTGATTCACAGTCCCAGACAGCATGTGTGTGCAGAGTGTGGGAAACCTTTGCCAGAGCGCTGGAAACTAAAGTGACATTTTCTGGTTCATACTGGAGAGAAGCGGTTTCAGTGTACATTCCAAGTGCTTCTCGCTGGACTTCAACTTGCACACCCGTATCCGCATCCACACTGGTGAAAAGTGCTTTGTGTGCCCCTTTGACCAGTGCCAGAAGAGATTTGTTTAGTCAAATAACCTGAAAATTCACATCCGCATCCACGCAAAGGCAGGGAAGAAATGCTGAAAGCAAGACAGACTGTCCTTAGGCTGGGACCTTTGAACCGATGAGTCAATGGGGTATATGTCCACTTTGGATTATTGCTTGAAGGGGGTGACAGCTAAGATAAATTTGCAACTTAGAAAGCATACTTTCTTTTTTAGGCTTCATCATACCATTTTAAGAACATTTTAATATTCCAAGGTGTAGATCCAACAGAAAAGTCAATGATGAAGTCACTTCAAAAGCATAATCTTCAATATATGTGCAGCATTATTGCATGTGAGGAGGGCTGTTTTGCATACGTCATAGAAAATAACTGATTTTTTTAGTTTTGCAGTGTCTAATAGCCTAGCTTTTATCTTTAAAAATGCACATAATGGTGTATGTGATAATCCCAAAGAATGGAAAACATGCACTCCTGAACAAATGAATGAATGCTTACATGTTTTTAAATTAAATATTTTTTATTTTCATTTTCATCATTGTATCAAACTAGTAATGATATTAAATGTGAGTGGTGATACAATAAAGTTGATCCATCAGAAAATTTTAGATGTTCCAAAATAAAAGGACATAGAACACTTAAAAAAAATTACAACAGCTATTTGTAACAGTTCCTGTGGCTACAAATACCCAAATATCCAGTAGTGATTGACCGAGTGATTTCTTCCGTCTTCTCTCCTACCTACCACATAGGACCTTACACAGAACATCTACAGAATACCGACATTTATTGAGGAAGTGATATGTGTCAGGTACTGGGCCAAAGCATTACATGGCTTTGCAGAGATGATTGACATTCCTTACATGATCAACCCAACCAACAGTCAGTTGGATCACAAGGAGGAATTTTAGGGGAGGTCTCAATGTGTCGGGCCCTGTAAGTGGCAGTTTACTGTGGTTTTGAGAACTGGAGGTTCATACAAGGAGGGCAGTTTAAACCGGTTGTGAGAGTCTCGGGTCCTTGGAAGTGGATCTAGCTACATTCTATGTCCTGACTTCAGAAGTGTTTCACATACATCACAGCAGTCTCCTAAGTCCGTTTAGATGAATTTAGTCAACGTTCCATGTGTGGCTTTAAGTCAGAGCGCTAGACTACCACACCAGAGGTATTAAGTTTGACACCTCCTTCCCCTTTCCTTTTTTTATGAGTCCACTCTCTCCTCATCTTTTCTTTTCCTCATACATTTCACTCCTCTGGCCTCCACTATTTGGCTCTCTGAGCCATGGGAGAGGGATGGGAGGAAACAGAGGACAAAAACCCATAATTTCAGACTTCACAAGTTTTATCTCATGTCACCTTTTTCCTGTTTTGTTTTGGTGTTTTTTGGTTTTTCAAGACACGGTTTCTCTGTGTAGTCTTGGCTGACCTGGAACTCAGCTTTGTAGATCAGGCTGGTCTCAAATTCAAAGAGTCCTCCTGCCTCATTTGCCTCCCGAGAGTGCTCAGAATAGTTTCAAACCCCACCACTGCCCCTGCACGATAGTGACGTTTTTTAAAACAAGTTTCATAGATGGAGAGATTGTGGAGACATGCATACAGACAAAAATACCAATGCACATAAAATAAAAATAAATAAATCTTGTTTTAAAAATTACAACAGCTGTTGTTCCTATGGCTACAAATAACCAAATATCCAGTAGTGATTGACCCAGTGATTCATTCAGTCTTCTCACCTATCTCCCACACAGGACCTTATACAGAATAGCTACAGAATACAGACATGTATTGAGGATGTGATATGTGTCAGGTACTGGGCCTAAGTGTTACATGGATTTGCAGAAATGATTGACTTTACTCACATGATCAACACAACCAAAGATTATTTGAGCCACAAGGAGGAATTTTTAGCAGATTTCTCAGTGTTGCATCTGTTAAAAGGCAGTCTACTGTGGTTTTGAGAACTGAAAGTTCAGGCAAGGAGGGAGGTTTAAACCGGTTCTGATAGTCTTCAGTGAAAGACATCTAAAAGAATAAGTAGCAGATGACTTGGAAACCAAGAAAAAGCCAACTTACTAATTGTGTGTGGTATCTTTCATATATAACTTTATTTGGTTTTGCAACTGCTTTACTGAGAATATTATCACCTGTATTCATCACAGATATAGGCCTGTAGTTTCCTTTTTTCTTGTGTTGCTGGATATTGTTGGTATTAGGCTATGCAGAAAGAGCTTGCTATTGATCTTTTTACTTTCTATTAATTTTAATATTTTTGTAAGTCTTGGTTGTGACTTTTCTTTGAAAGTATGGTACGGTGCTACAATGAATCCAGTGGGCCTTGGGAATTTTTTCCTTTTTTTAGTCAGAGGGTTTTTATTACAAGTTTTACTTTGGAATATCGATTTTTTTTTCATCCTGATCAATTTCCCCTACCTCCACACTTCCCATGTCTCAAAACAATCTACCCCTCTCCCCATTTCTTCTCTGTATTCAGAAAAGACCAAGCCTCCTAGAGATAACAAACAAACACCACTAAACAAAATACAATAAGGCAGGGCAAAAGCCCTCACATTGAGGCTGGAGGAAGCAACTCAACAGGATGAGAAAAGCCCTAAGAGCAGGTGAATAAGTCAAAGATGAACCTGCTATCACAGGTAGCATTCCCACAAACACTTGCAATATTCCAAGCTGACACTCACAGCATGTAAGCAGAAGAACTGATGCAGACCCATTCAGGCCCTGTGCTTGCCCCCTCAGTCTTTAGGAGCCCATATGCACCCTACTGAGTTGACTGAGTGGGCTGTGTTCTCCTGTTTTTCTCTATCCCCTCAGACTCTTACAATCTCTCCTGCTTGTCTTCTAAGGGATTCCCGAGCTCCTAGGGGAGAGACATGATGGAAACCTCCAATTTAGACTCTCTCAGCATCATGTCTTGCTGTGAGTCTCTGCATCCACTCCCATTTGTTTCCAGAAGAAGTATCTCTAACGACATCTGGACAAGGCACTGATCTATGAGCATAGCAGAATATCATTAGGAATTATTTCACAGCTGTGTTTTGATTTTTAAAGACCAGCCATGTTTGGGTCTACCTTAGTCCTCTGGGGTATATATCTCTGGTTCCTGGCCATCAGGCAGTGTGAGGCATGGACTTCCTCTCAAGGAGGAAGTCTCAAGTTAAATCAGACATTGATTGGACACTTGCACATCTTGCAGTTGTGACAGATGGTTGGTCAGAGGTATTGTGACTGGGTTGGTGTCCATTTTTCTCTTCCCATAGCCTGCAGAATATCTTCCTGTACTTAAGAGACTAGAACCTAGGGGTGACAGCTCCACTAAAGCACCAGCTCAACTGTTCTATGTTCAATGAGCTATGTGATTTTTGTCTGTTATTACTGGAAGTCCTCACTAGAATCATCCTCATAGATTCCAGGTAGTCTCCGCCTTACTAGGTTTCCATATTGGTCCCCAAATCCCCCCTAATTTCAGCTGTCTCTTCCCATATTCTCTCCATTCATCTCCCCTCCCCTCCCCACCTCTCTCTTTCTCCTGTCCCCACCTGTGCCCAGTCCACCCACAAAATCTCTTCTATTTACCTTTCTCCCAAAGATCCATGTGTCTGTTGTGGGTTTGTTCAAGTTGATAAACACTTCTTGGTTTAACTTTGGCTGACTCTAGAAAACCAATATTTCTTTTGGATTTTCTTGATTAATAGAGTATAGTCTTTTAAAGGATTCCAGGATAATTTCCTGAATTTTCTTGGTGTGTATTCTAACATTTCCTGTTTGTCTATGATTCTGTTAATGTAGTCTCTTTGTTCCTTTTTAACTTAATTATGGAAAGGATATATTGATCTTAACTTAGCAAAGAGCCAGCTATTCCATTCACTGATTCTTTGTACTATTTTCTGTGTTTCTATTTCATTCATTTCTGCTGTGGAAGAAATAACTTTTTAGTTATTTCTTCCCATCTACTGAATTTCCATTTGGCTTCTTCTTGTTTTCTGCAAGTTCTTGAGTTGCATCATAACTTGTTTATGTATGCTTTCTCATTTTTAATACAGGTGCTTAGAACTGTAATTTTCCTTTCATTACTATATATAATGTGTGGCAAGTTTATCTTGGGTTTTTTCACTTAATTTTAGGATTTTTTTTTTCATTTTCTCTAATTTCTTTGACCTACTCATCATTTAGTAAGCTGTTGGGTAATCTCCACTTGTGTTAGTAAATACTTGGGATTCCATAGGTGTTGAATTCAAGTATTGCTGCATTGTGGGTAAGTCCTAAAAGTGGAGTTATTTCAGTTATTCTGAATGTGTTAAGATGTGTTTTTTTGTACCAAAGTATGGTCCATTTTAGAGAAGCTCCATTTGGTGCTGAGTAGAATGTATATTCTTCAGTGTTTGAGCAGAATATTCTGCAGGTACCTGCTAGGTCCATGTGATATTTAAAGGCTGACATATCTATTTACTTTTTGTCAGATAGTGTCAATTGAAGAAAGTGGGGTATGGAAGAATTACCTACTACTATTGAGTTTGGGCAATCTGTGTCTTTAAGTACAGTGATATGTTTTTATGAAATTGTGTGTGCCTTGAGTTTCCTAACATGTATATTTAATATTGTGTTGTCTTTTTGGTTAATACTTATTTTGTTTAAAATCAATTGCCCTTCTTTGCTGGTGGCCATGTCAGAGGAGCAGCAGTGGGCAATTGAGCTTTAGGAGTTCAGCTCACTAGTATGCAAAGTACTGATGGGTGAATCTCAGATATGCAAGGCCCCAAGAGCTTCAGCTCCAGAATGTCTTTTGATACTGTTGTGCCTTTACTTGTTTGACACTGCCATTTTCTCTGGTATCTGTCATGATGTGAATGAATGTGGGGGGATTCTCTACTGCCTTTAATGTAGTATGATTATCTCATGAAAATATCCCTTTCTACTGTGGATTTTTATCTGTGGATTATTATGAAGATTCTCACCTCTTAAGCTGTACTGTTTAACTGAAGTAATGATTTTATCAAATAGTGTTAGTTTCAATAGAATTTTGATGACTAAGGTTTTTTTTAACAAATATAGTAAGAGATTATGATAGTGGTTATATTAGTGGGGAAATTAATATAGGTAAAGTTAGGCTACTGTGCTGCACCTACCTCTGATAAAGCAAGGGATGCAAAGAGTAGAAAATAGGACCAAGGGAGTGTCATGCAGCTAGTTTCTCTTGAGGAGCAGTAGAGAATGAGGTTTAGGTTAATGATTAAGGAAAATAGTTGAGTCCCAGGAGTTAGCTCAAGTTGTTTTGTATATTGGGAATGTGTTCACATGTTTTGGTGTACATCATAGCTAAAACAAAGCTTTAATTAATGACTTCACATAACTACAAAACAGAAAATTGGATGAGTAGTTTGTTGCTGAAGTTTTCCTGTATCCTGCCTGGCCTGCACTCAGAGCAAATCTCTCCCACTTGTGTCCCCCAAGGAAACAAACAGAGGCTTATATTAATTAAAACTGCTTGGCCATTAGCTCGGGCAAACTACTAGCTTCAGTAGCTCTTACACTTTTTTAAAATTTATGAGTCACTTTTATTTTCACTGGATGCATACTGTTATCACATGTGTTGATTTATTTAGAAAGACATGCCCCATTGTGAGTATTGTGTCATCTGTGGCTGTCCTTGAACAGAAAGCAATTGTCAAACAACCTACATCTGATGTTTTGTTGTTGCCACCCATCCACAAAGCCAGTCATGCCATGTAAATCCCACATGTACATCCAGTCTGCCATGATACCCTACTGTTACTGTGTGATGGTGCCAGTCATTATCTCAATGATCTCCATTCCCATAAATATAGCGTTAGGCCTTGTCATCACAGATTTAAGCTAAATCCATCCAATTTCCTATGAACCCACATTACCGGCACAGTTTCCTTAAGGAACTCACAAATTGGGCTGGAGAGATGGCCAAATGTTTAAGAGAATTTGCTGTTCTTTCAGAGGACCAGATGATTGCCTACAGCTCTAGCTCCAGATAAAAACCCATTTTGCTCACTTCACAACCCATCTTCTCAGTTGAAGAAGGGAATGTCATACTACCTTAGCAATATCTCACAGAATCTATTCTCTATGGTCTACTCCTATCTGACCATTCAATATTAATCTCCATATGATAAAATCCAAGTTCTTCAGGCACCCAACTGGTTCCAGGTCTTTCTGATTCTGTGAGTTGAATTCTAGTATTTCATTTCAAGGTATCAAATCTGCTTATTTCCTATGAATGTTTTCAACTGCATCTCCATGTTGTTATCAGCTAAAACATATCTAAATAGGCAAGTGTCCACTGCCCATCAATCACTCTATATTCTTCCAAATGTGTAGCTCTTACGCTTAAACTCAGCCAATTTCTGTTAATCTATTTGTCGCCACATGTTCTGTGCCTTTACCTGTATACTATTACATGCTGCTCCCTGGATGGTGGGCTGGAGTCTCCTGACTCAGCCTTCTTCCTCCCAGAATTCTCCTTGTCTGCTTATCCAGCTTATACTTCCTGACTGGCATTTTATTTATCAACCAATCAGAGTAATACATTCACAGCATACAGAGCCATCACCGATCAGTAGTTAAGATCATTGCACTGGACTCTAAAATATGAAAAGTGAAACTAATAACCTGTTTTTCTGGCAATTATAAAAACTACTGCCTATGTAAATGGTTATGACTGAAAGGCTCCTGATCTATGAAAAGTATAAAAGGTAAGTGTTTAACTGTATATGGGTTCTTGGGAATAATTTCTTTTTCACATGTAATATGCAAAATGTTTAATCTTGTAAGTGAAATGGGAAACATTTTTACTTGTATTCACTGTAATCATTCTCTTAAAAAAATAGAATGTGGATAAGTGGATACTAGATATAAAGCAAAGAACAATCAGACTGAAACCCACAGAACCAGGGAGGCTACCTAGCAGGGGGGACCCTATAGGATGACTGTGGCTTATAATAAGTTTTGGTTTTACTCAATTAACTGGGCAAGCATCAGTGAAACATTTCACTATTAGGATAAGAATTTGTACTGTATCAAGCTTATAATAGCAAAATAAATAAATTAATTAAAAAATAAAGTCATAATCAAAAAAAGAAAATGCCTAGTTTTGGGTTATTTGTATTTTGCCACAATTTAAAAAGTGTTTCCTGGGGCTGGAGAGATGGCTCAGTGGTTAAGAGCACTGACTATTCTTCCAAAGGACCTGGGTTCAATTTCCAGCACCCACATGGCAGCTAAAAACTTTCTGTAACTCCGAGATCTGACACCCTCACACAGGGAAAATAAGTGTTTACTGTAAAAAACAAAACAAAAAAACAGCCCAGGATACAAGAGACCCTGTCACAAGCAATATTCATGAGCCCATCCGTATGATAAAATAAAAGACTGAAATATATGTGAAGAGGCAAATTCTCTCATATGGAAAATAAATTCCAAGTAATTTAAATAGGAGCTCCTAAAGGAGGCAGAGCACAAGCTTCAAGCAAGGTCTGTGTGCACTGACTTCCTTCCGAGAAGCAAACTGGAAAGGGAGGGTTTCACAGTGGAGGAACAGGTGAGCACTGCCTCAAGTCAAGAGATCACAGTCCATTACCAACAGCAATGAGCCATGCTGATGGTATGTGCCCTTGGCATATAACGTGTGGCATTTTACCTCTGTTGTTTACTCATCAAAACTATGATCCCAAAGTAATCACAAGAGCATTGTCAAATGAACATGGAATGAGGGGCATTCTATAAACTCCCTGACCAATACACCTCAAAACTGTCAAGGTCATCAAAACAAGAAATGTCAAAAAACTGTCACAGTTTTTGACAGGAGGACTCAGAAAACATGGCAAGTGTAATCCTAGATCAGAAAAGGATAGTGGGGTAAACTGATCTGAACAAAATATGAACTTTGGTTAATAATATGCAATACAGCCTCACTAATGGTGAAAAAATAGAATGTAACTATATAGTGATTTTTATATTGTTTGAAAGATTTGCAGGGGGATATAAGCTGTAATAGAAAAATAAAGACACAGAACAAGGGAAACATCAGGATAGAAGAACACACCAGAAAAACAATAGAGTAGAAAAAATAATGAAATTAATAGTGAAATGAAGAATTACACTTTGTCCCTCAGAAAAGTCCTCATATGTATGTTGTCTGTCCAGGAGTTTACTCTGCATCTCCTCTTCAGTTTCTCTGACCTGCTGAAGGCTTGCCATTCATCAGCACCCTACATGAGGTCCTGGCATGTTGGAGGTGTGTGTGTGTGTGTGTGTGTGTGTGTGTGTGTGTGTGTGTGTGTGTTTTCCTTTTTCTTCAGGCCCAGAGAAGTAAGTTTTGCCACACTCACTGGCCTCAGAGAACTAAGGTTTACTCTCTCAGATAGAAAAATCAATAGAAGCAATACCTTTTTGGAGGAGAACATGGGGGGGTGTTGAGGGGAAGGATTTGGGGGAGCAGGAGGAGGGATGGGGGGCCTGTGGTTGGTATGTAAAATGAATAAAAATTTTCTTCATGAAAAATAATAATTAGCAAGACCACCCCCCCAAAAAATAGGAAAAACCAACAAACAAAAAACTGCCTCCAACTCCATGACTCCCCTTTGATTCCTGAGATGCTGAAGGTGGTTCCTTAGATTAGCACTTCATTATCTCTTGGGGTTAGTCTGTGTTGGAAATCTACATTGTTAAACATTAGACCAGTAACACCTACTGTTTCCAGATCATTTGCTTGGAATGCATTTTGAAAACTTTTGTTTTAAGTTTCTTCTATATTTGACAGAAAGATGAGTTTTTTTGTAGATAACAGAAAAATGGATTTGTTTCTTAATCCACTCAGTTTGCATGTGTCTTTTGGTCAGGGAGATGTGGCTATTAATATTTAAAGTTATTATTAAAAGGTCTGTGTTGACGCTGTTATGTTGTTATTTGTTTTTTCCATGATTGTCTTGCGCGTATCTTGAGTTTCTGTAGTTAAGGCATCATTTCTTTTCTTCCTATAGTCTCTTTGCTCTGTTTATTCCTGTCCTCAGTCTAAAGTATTGCTTCCAGATTTCCCCAAGAGTGTGGTTTGATGGACATGAAGAAAAATGGCATGATTATATCATGTTAAATTTTTGTATCTCCTTTAACTACAACACATAGTCACATTGTTTTGTTGGATATAGTACTCTAGGTTGGCATTCATGTTGTTTTATAATATGAAGTACATGACTCCAGGCTCTTATTTTTAAAGTTTCCAATGAAAAAGCAGATATTATTTTGATTTGTTTCCATTCATATGTGTCTTATGGATTTTCTCTCGAGATTTCAATCTCATTCTTTAGTCTGTGAATCTAGTGTTTTAATTATCATATGCTATGGGCAATTTCCTTTATGGTCCTACTTGGTATTCTATGTGAATGATGAAGTCAACACTGGAGCAACATTTGTTTGTCAGGATCCAGGACTAGAAGAGTGTAGATTACAAGGTACCCAAAGTTATGGGGAGCTCTTCATGCAAATTCTTTTATGATCTTTCTATTCTGAACTGATCCTGTAAGTGTGAAGATTGCAGACAGTGGCTTATTTCAGAAAAAGACAACAAAAGCCAATATAGTTGCCCTAGGAACAGGGCTAGAACTGTTTGAGTATGGAGATGGCACTACTGATATTTTGAGGGCTGCACCAAGGAGAGTAGGTACATGCTTTGCACATAAAGAGCTAGTCTTGTAAATGTGGAGACACCAGGTGCAGCATTACTTACACTGTACATATCTAGAGAAAACAGTGTAAATACTATGTGAAAGGAGATATTCCAGAGACTATGGGGATGGCGCTGGTGAAGATGGTTTGTTGAATATCATCAGGACAACTAGTTCTGGATCTTTGTAGCCAGAGCTAGGATTTGAAGTGTGGCAGATCTGCATGAATGTGGGGGAAATCAGAAGGGAAAACTTGATTAAGAGCTTCCACACATGACCTATTCCTATGGAAAGAGCTCTGTCAAATGAAGTTCTGTGGAACTCTCCAGGAAAATTGAAGGGAAGGTACATTCCGGGGCAACAAATCATGCAAAGCCTTACAGGAGCAGTGGAACACAACGTTCTGGAGAGTATCATCAGGCAAATCTAATGTGGGATCTATACATCAGAAATAGGCTCCAGAGTGTCAAGAAGACCAGATGGACTGTGTCCTAGAGGAACTCAACAGGGACATGTAGTACAGGATGAGTTCAACTACCAGGAGCAGGCTGGGGAATCTACACATGGCAAAGGAAAGAAAGATTCTGGGAAGCTTTATCACTCAAATCGATGTGTGCCCCATGTACCCAGACAAAGGTTACATAGGTGCAGGTGGGCATGCTTCTGGTGGAACTCACCAGGAAAAGACAGTGAATGTCTTGCATCCCATAACTGGATCTAGGAGTGTGGGGATATTTTTCCAAGGCAACATTCTAGGGAATTCATCAGGAGAAACTGGTTCCTGAGTTTTGCATCTGGAGCTAATCCTGTGAATGTGGAGATAGCACTGATGGGCTTGATATAAGAGAAAACACTAAGAAAGCCAGTAGAGTAACTGTGGAATGCAGACAAGGCCTAGGGCTGTGGGAATGCAGCTGATATTTGAGGTTCTGGGGAGTTTGCCAAAAAGAAAAAAACTCATATGAGATCTGAGTTTGCAGAGCTAGGCCTGGGACTCTGGAAATATCCTAGGGAACAGCATCAGGCAAATCTAATGTGTGATTTATGTATCTCCATCTAGTCCATGGGTTGTACAGATAGTTCAGGAAATCTTATTTTTAGGGCAACTCAATAGAAAAAAATCAGGTACAGGAGCTGTGTGACAGGAACAAGGTCTGAGAGTGTGAGATGGCACTGGAGTAGTAGGTTCTTTGGAACTTACCAGGTAAAACCAGGACATGATGTGAATATACACAGCAACATGTGGAGAAATGAAAGGAGGGCTCAGCATTTTGAGAACTCAAAATGAAAGCTCATGTAGGAACTGAGTGAACAAAGCCAGGCCAGAGAGTATAGGTATGCTGCTAGCAAGTCTCTTCTGAACTTCACTTGAAAAACAGCATAAGATCTGTGCATCAGAGTTAGGGCTTAAAGTGTGGATATGCAGCAGGTGGACTTCGGTATTTTACAACTCATGATGAAAATCCAGTTCAGGAGCTGTGTGACCCTACCTATTCTGGGGAGGTTGGGGATGGTGCTGTTAGGCACAGCTCTGGTAAGCATACCAGGCAATGTCTGTTCATGTTAGGTAGAGGAGGCTAGGCATTGGACTGTGGAGAATGTGCAGACCAGCTGAGCTCCAGCACTCACCAGTGAAAAATGGTTCCAACATTTTGTGAGTAGAGATACACCTGGAAAGGTGTTGGTGGTGTTGACAAGTGAGATTCAGCATTGCTCATCAAGGAGACCATGTAAAAAATTCTGTCTGTCTAAACTTAGAAATAAGTATGTGTAGATGACACAGGCAGTAGTGGTGCTAGGGGAAAGGTGCTTCAGGAGGTGTGTGTGTGTGTGTGTGTGTGTGTGTGTGTGTGTGTGTGTGTGTCTGTGTGTGTGCATGTATGTGTGTGTGTGTGCCTGTGTGCGTGTGTGTGCATGTGTGCGTGTGTGTGCATGTGTGTGTGTGTGTGCGTGTGCACGCAGTGCATTCCTAGGGAACTGGCAAGGGAAAGTCAGTTCACTCCTTTTGTATATACTGTAGCAGGCGCGATACAGACAGTGGTATGGGCTTGGTTGTGGTGTACTCACCTGAGCAAACCAGTGCAGGGAGTACAAGGTATATAAGAGAGTTAAAGTTTATGTTGGCTCCAGATAAGCTAAATAACAGGGAAGACCCAAAGAAGGACACATGGACAGCCCTGGGAAGGCGGAATAGAAGAGATCTCCATGAGTAAACTTGGGATGAGGGTTGGGCAATGGAGGGTAGGGGGTAGGGGATGAGAGCATAAGGGAATGGGATGGTTGAACTGGAACAGGGAGGGAGGGGGAATGCAATGAAAGAGATACCATGATAGAGACATCACGGAGATAGAGAAAATCCCAGTGCTAGAGAAGTTCCCAGGAATCCCCAAGGATGAACCCAGCGTGGGCTACTAGTTATAGTGGAGAGGGTGCCTGAACTGAGCTGTCTTGCCCCAGAGATCAGACCGGTGAATACCCTAACTGTCATCACAGAACTTTTCTCCAATGACTGATGGAAGCAGATGCAGAGATCCACAGCTAATTACTAGACAGAGCTCCAGGAGTCCAGTCAAAGAGAAAGAACAGGGATTCTATGAGCAAATGCAACAAGATCATGATGGGAAAACATGTAGGGACAACAAAACCAAACTAGAGGGAACTCATGAAAGTTGGATCAATGGCTGTGGAGCCTGCATGGGACTGGACTAGTCCCTTTGCATGGTGTGACAGTTATGTAGCTTGATCTGTTTGGGAGGCCCCCTGGCGGTAGGATCAAAATCCATTTCTGGTGGGTGAGCGGGCTTTGTGGAGCCCACTACCTATGATGAGATACCTCATGAAGCGTTGAGGCAGGGGGAAGGGCTTGGACTTGCCTCTACTGAATGTGCCTCCCCATGGGAGGCCTTGCCTTCTTGTAGGGGAGATGGGAGGATGAGTTGGGAGGGGAGGCTGAGGGAAGCAGGAGAAGGGAAGAGGCGAATCTTTGATTGGTGTGTAAAATGAATGAAAAAATTCTTAATTAAAAAAAGAAAAAGATTGTGTTGGCAAGTGAAGGTTTAGAGAGCATAATCACAGCAACAGATATGGAATCCCTGTGTTGGGAGTTAGGCCTTGGGGTAGTACAGGGGAGTTTGAGTCTGATATAGTGATGAAGGAAATTCAGTGCACCGTTTAAGTGGTCATATGGAAACCTACTAACGTAGACGTTTCTGAAAATATATACATATATGAAAAAGAATAAACATGGAGTCAACAAATACCTGGGGAGACAATGCCCCAACTAAAGATCTTCTGTCACCATATGAAGCATACATTTCCAGAAATGGGTTACATCTAATTAATTTGTCAGACATGAGGACCCCATGGAAACCCCCAAACAACTCAGGATTTTATAATACTAAGGCTATTGGTTGCTATCCAAAATGGATAGCAAAGCTCTAATGTTGAAGGTAACACTTAAATATCACATTGTGCAAGGAGAAGTTGAGCTGGTGCATAACTGGACCCTTCACTTCTCCTGACTAGAGTCAGTGGCACTGCACACTACCAGAGAAGAAAGGTAACCTTAACTCAATTGCAAACCCCGGGATTTACCACAATGACCTGCCTACATGACACACTGCTGCAAACATGACAGCAACCAGCCACTATCTGATTGGACTTAAAGCCCACTGCATGACATCAAACACATAGCTGACACTGTTCAGGTGACCAAGAACATGAAAATAGATAGGACTGGCACCTAGGAGTTAACCAAATACTACTGTTCTGCTTAAGAAACATATCAATAAAATGAAACCTAATGATTTCTTCTTCCCATGTAGATCATTGTCTCACTCAGCCATCATCACAGAAGCTTCCTCTTGCAGTAGATAGGAATTAATACAGAGACCCCCCCATCTGGACAATGTTTAAAGAGTGAGAGACTTTGAAACACTCAGTCCTAAATGGGAAATGGTTATTAAAACCCTCCATTTTGGGACCATAGAACTATGGGGAAAATGAGGCAGAAATACTGTAAGAGCCTGAGGGAATGGAGAACACCAAGGAAACATGTATTCCCGATACAGCAGGATTGATGCACATATGAACTCACAGAGATTGAGATTGGCAGAATATACAGGGCCTACACAAGTTCATGGAGAATGGGACACAGTGCTGCATGGGGAAGTGGACATGATCTCCTATCCCTAACAAAGAAACTGCATCCAATTGACTACTGCTTTTAATGGAAAAAATCAGTTTCCACCAATAAAGTCCCACTAGGTATAAATGCCATACTTTCAGGTCGACCTCATGCTGAGCAATAGGCAGCATGACATGAACTAAATTGTTTGCTAAATTCTTCGTCTCTTATTGCATTGTTTGGAGGAATTTTTATATAATTGGTCTAATCCTTGTATATTGTGGTTTCTAACTTTCTGTTTTTGTGGTTTTCAGTGTGTGTGTGTGTGTGTGTGTGTGTGTGTGTCTGTCTGTCTGTCTGTCTGTCTGTCTGTCTGTCTGTGTTTCATGTGATTTTTCCACTATTGTTTTTTGTTTGCTTGTTTGTTTTGTTTTGCTTGCTTGTTTCATTCACGTTAGTTTCCTTTTTATTTTTCAGTTTTCTAAGAAGGAAGGGAAAGAAGGCATGGAGTTGGATGAGTGGGGAGGTGGGAAAGATCTGGGAGAAGATGGGAGGGAAATGTTCTCAGAATATATTGTATGAATTTTCAATAATAAGAAAAGGGAAAGTCAGCCCAGGAGTTGCATGACCAGAACTTGACCTTAAAGTATGTGGATAGTTCTATCAGTTGAAGTTGTTTAGAGCTCAGCAAAAAGATCAGGCATGCACTCTGCTAATAAGAACTTAGGTAGACATAGAAGTGTGGAGACAGTATGTGTTGGCAGGAGGGATACAGTGGGAAGCCAGTAGAGGAAGATTGTCATCAGAGATAGGGAGCAGAACAAAGCGATAACTTGGCCGGTGGGCTTCTGGCAAGAGTCATCAGGAAAACCAGTGAATGATTTACAGATAGTCCATGTAAGATGCAGATGATATATAGGTGGGCATGGATTCATGAACTGATCTGGAAGGCAGGTGCAGAAGCTTCATGAACATACATAGACCTGGAAGTGTTGGGATGGCACAGACGTCTTGGGTCTGGAATGATTCAACAGAGAAAGCAGGGACATATACTGAGGGATTGGAACTAGGTCTAGGAATATAGGAGTAGTGTTGTCAGGCAAGGTTATTGAAAGTTCCAATGGAAAATCTAGTATGTCCACTCAGTGTGTCTACAGCTAGGTCTTGGAGTAGGGATTTAACATATGTGGTTAAATATCTCCCTTGGTTGAGGGAGATCTCTTCAGGAAAAGTGAGTGCAAGATTCACATGCCCAGACATAAGTGTAAAAGGATGAGAATCATACTGGCTGTCCAACTTCAGGCCAGATTTAGGCAAGGTTCATTGGAGTTCATGAGCCAGAACCAGTGCCTGTTTTTCACAAATGGACCTAAGCCTGGGAATAAGGAGATAGTTCAGAAGTACTTGATATTAAGGAAACACACCAGAGAAAGCCAATTCAGGAGCCGCATGACCAGAGCAATGTAGCAGGAATCTTAAAGGTTCTTATTAATAAAATCAAACCTGAGGCGAGTTATTGGGGTCCATGCTGGTAGATCAGAGAGACAGAACAAGCCACAGCTATCTCACCTCGCCAGATCCTCAGCTGGTCTCGTCTCCTCAGACTGGAAGCTTCTGAGTCCTCATCCGGAATGGGTCTCAGCTGAATTACTGCTCAAAAGCCTGAAGCTTAACCAGGCCAAATGCTTAACCAGCCAAAAAACTTCTAGTTTCTGGTCCTCACGTCTTATATATCTTTCTGCTTTCTACCACCACTCCCTGGGATTAAAGGCTGGCTTTCTGGGATTAAAGGTGTGTGTCACCATGCTTGGCTATTTCCAGTGTGGCCTTGAACTCACAGAAATCCAGAGGGATTTCTATCTCTGGAATGCTAGGATTAAAGGTGTGAGTGCCACCATTTTTCTAGCCTTTGTATTTAGTGGCCGTCTGTTCTCTGACCCCAGATAAATTTATTAGAGTACACAATATTTTGGGGAATACAATACCACCACAGAGCAATGCTCAAATATTTGACATTGTGCCATTAGGTAAGGTTCTGTGGAGCATCAACAGGCAAAATAAAGGTGTGATATGTGTGTCTGGAGCTAGGCCGTGCATTTCCTTGTGGAGATGGCACAGGTCATCTTGCTTCTAGGCAAACTAACCATGGAAAGACAGTAGAGGAGCAGGATGTGCATAGCTGGATATGGGAATGGGACAACACTAGAATGTTAGGTTCATTAGAGTTCACCATGCAGATTGTACGCAATGTACACATGTGGACTTATTGTGGGATGTAGAAGATGATAGGTATATCAGTGTTAGGTTCTGGATATTTCAGCAGCAAAATTTATTCTAGGGACTCTTTGACAAGTTATAGGACAGAGAATACAAGCTTTGTACAGGATTGTGAGTCTTTCATGAAGTTCATCACAAAAATAAGTGAGGCAGCTGTGCATCCAGAGCAAGACCTTGGAATCTAGCAATGAGGAAGGAATGGCTTTTTTTTTAAGAACTCATGAGAAGCCATCTCAAGAGCTGTAAATTTGGAAAGAGTCATGGGAGTGTAGGGAATGAATAGGCAGGTGATGTTCTAGGAACACACTAGGCAAACTCTGTTCACGATCTTCTTATCTGGAGCTAAGGTTGTGAGTGTGGAAATAACATATGAGGGCTTGATGATGGGGAATTCACCTTCAAAACCCAATGCTGTAAGTATTAAACAAGAGTTAGTATATAGCGCATAGAAATGGTGCTGTCAGGGAGGGAGGGGCAGGACTGATCTTTCACCAAGAAAGTCAGTGCATTACTGGGTCTTCTAGAGCCAGACCTGGGAGTGTGGAGGTGGTTAATGGATGATGATTGTTTCTGGAAAAACTGTCCATGGAAAACAAGTGCAAGAATTGTGTGACCAAAGAAAGGCCTGAAAGTGTGAAGATGCCTCTGATAGGCAGTGACTTTGGGATGAACAGACAAAGCCACCTTGCCTTGTGTATAACCAGACATAGGTCTGGGATTATAAAGATGGCACAGTCCAGTTTGTTCTTGTGAAAATGACCAGGGAACAGCAGTATCAGGGAGTATGAAAATGGCTCTTGTGGGTGAGGTGCTTTGGACTTCACTAGACAAGGCTATCATCTAGTCCTCAATGAGTACATCCAGAGCTAGGTCTGCAAGTGTGGCCATGACAAGGAGAGATATGGTTGGAAGTAAGAATGGTCCCATAAGGCCATATGTTTGAATACTTTGCCCCACATTCGTGAGATTGTTTGTGAAGAAATAGCCTTTTAGGAGGTGGTTTATTGATGAGGATAGTGTTCTGAAGATCCAGTTATGAATTGAGGGGAGATGGTGAGGAAAAAATGGTCTAGGAACTGAGTGAACATTGCTAGGTATAGAAGTGTGGAAATGGGTCTGGAGGATGTGATTCTTTGGATCTCACTGTACAGAGCATCTTAGATTAGGCTCTGTGAGAGGTTAGAAGAGGCCATTTTTGAAGGAGCACCCTTACTTGCAGTGACGGAGGAAGGATTAAAGAAGATATATGTATTGAAGCTGAAATTTAGCACCGTGAGGTAGGATTGGAGGTCTGAAAAGACCTGAGGAGAAGCTATTGGAAAAGGCACAGCCACACTTGCTATTCAGACCCCATTGTAGTGGGGAAGCCAGGACAGGGTATGAACACTGAAAACAGTGGGCAAGGAAAGAGGAAGGATTGAAGGAGACATGAATAGAAGCTGAGCTTTGGCACCAGGAGATAGGATCAAAAGCCCTGAAGTGGTCTGAGGAGAAGCTATTGGAAAAGCTACAGTCTCACTTGCTATTCAGTCCCCAGTTTAGTGGAGACACCAGGATATACTATGAGCACTAAGAATAGCAGCAGGTCTTGTGAACCTGGACTGAGCAATGAGACAACCTTCCTGTGCTTCTGATAACAGAGCCAGAGCTATCTAAGCTCTTTGACGTAGATGAATTTCTAAACAGTCTTATGAAATAAGAAGCACAGGTACAAATACGGGGGTGAAAGCCATAGTGATCAGAAAAATAGTGAGAGCCCCCAGCTAACTTTAGCTCACCACTCTGCTGTAGATTCCACAGAGATAACTACTTCCCGTCTAACCCGTGCCTTTATTGCCTTGCTGTTCTGACCTTTCATTGTCTATTAGCCCAGCTACCTCACTTCCTTGTCACTGCCTGTCTGTACAGACCTCCAGGTCTCTGTGGTTGGTACTGGGATGAAAGGCAAGTGTCACCACGCTTGGCTGTTCCCTAGTGTCTCCTTGAACACACAGAGACTCTTCTTGCCATGTTAAGGGCTTATGCTACCTCTACCTAACTTTAGTTTATGGCTGGCTATGTCCTCTGATCTCCAGACAAACTTTATTTATTAACATACAAATAAAATATCACCACATTTCAGCACAAATAAAATATCACCACACTTTGAAGCCCAGAAGAGTGTGAGTAAATTTCATACATTAGACACTGAGTGGTTACCCTTCTATAGTTTGATTTTGTTTTGGTTTGATCATAAGGCTGGGCTTATACTTCCATCTTAGACTAAGAGTTTATTTTACTTATTTTTGCTTTTAGTTTTATTTCTGTTTTCCAGGACCCAAAAGATTAGAAACTTTGGACTTTTGAAGAGATTTTAATCGTTTTAAAGAGACTGAAATTTGATAGTGTTTGAATTTTTCAAATTTTAAGGGCTTTTGAAATTATGTATTTTTAAGTATCACAAGATTAATTCAGACCTAGAGAATAACCAAGTAAGAAAAGATTTTGGCTTCATAGGTATGCATTTTGTGTAGTTGATAAGTAATCAAATGTGTTGCTTAGTAATTTGCCAACTTGACATAACCATGGGTCATCTGAAGAACCTTAATTGAGAAAATGTTTTTATATGATTGGCCTGTGGGGAATATTTGAAGCATTTTCTTGATTAATACTTAATATGGGATAGGCTTTCCCATTAGAGGTGGTGTCATATTTATTCAGGTTATCGTGAGTTATATTTTTAAAAAAGAAAGTTCAGTGACCCATGGGAAGAAAGCTAGTGACCACCTTCTCTTTTTGTCCTTCATGTCAGTCCTTCTCTCAAGGTTCCTGTCTGAAGATGGAAAGTGTAAACTTGCAATAAATCCTTCTCTGCAAAGTGGCTTTTGGTCATCTTACTTCACATCAGTAAGGGAGTTAGTTATTGATGGAGAAAACTTTGTGACGATCATTATCAGGCAAGTCTTTCCATGAAATGTGCTAGTGAGAATGTTGGAGTATGGAGATAATCCAGGCGGCATTGGCTCTGTAAGAACTGACCAAGGAAGGCCAGTGCTTCAGCCCCAAGACTAGGCATGGCATCAAAACATAGGCATGGTACTGACAGTCAGCTTTAAGTAGAACTAAAGAGGCAAAGCTGGTGAGCAATTAAAGCAATTGCATGTAGGTCTGGGAGTACAGAAAGACCCTAACAGAGTTGGATTCAGGCAGAGCTCACTAGGAAATGTGGGTACAGGCACCACATGACCAGAGCTACTTCTGGAAGTGTGGACCTGGCAAAAGCAAGTGAGGTTATGTGGAGGTCACGAGGCAAACTTGGGGCATGTGCAGGTGGTTGAGGAAGGTTTAATTCTGTGGGGAGGATGCTGCAGCTGAAGTAACTGTGAGATCTGCTAGACACTAGCTAGATATGGGAGTTTGGGGATGTTGCTGGCAGGCAAGATTATTTGAAGTAAACAAGGCAAAGCAGTTGTGAGTTCTGTGCATTTAATGATGGAACTAGATCACAGAGTATGAAGACAGTACTGGCAGGGGAGGTGTCACAGACCATGACCATACAAACTGGTGCATAAGATAAACTTACTTTACTAGTATTTGGGAGTGTGGGGATGGTACAGGCAAGCCTGTTTCTCAAGAAAGACCCAGGGAAAGATGATACAGGAACTGTTTGGTCACAGACACTGTTGGGAGTAAATGGATGGCCCTGGCCATTGAAAATTGGTCAAGATCACCAAGCAAATCTGATATATGATCTGCATATCAACACTTGGAGTGTGCAGATGGTACAGGGAGGCATGGTTCTAGGGAATGCAGAAAGGAAATTAAGCTAAGGAGTACCAAGACAAACTATGTGTAACACAAATTGCTAAACAGTCTTATTAATAAAAAAAGCCCTGGAGTCAGATATTGTGGTAAAATCTGAAAGATCAGATAAGCAGAGCAAACCACAGACACCAGCTATTACCTCACACTCCACAAATCCTCTGACTGAAATCCTCAGCCTCAAGAGCATGAGTTACTGTTTCCTCACTCTTTATATACTTTTCTGTGTCCTGCCATATTACTTCCTGGGATTAAAGGTGTGTATGTGTGTTTCCCAAACCAAGTCATGAGATCTCAAGTGTTGGGATTAAAGGTGTGTGCCACCATGCCTGGCTCTGTTCCCAGTGTGGCCGTGAACTCACAGAGATCTGGATGGATCTCTGCCTCCCCAGTGATAAAATAAAGATATATGCCACCACTGCCTGGCCTCTATGTCTAATTTGGCAGCTGCCTCTCTTCTCTGATCCCCAGATAAGTTTTATTGGGGTGCAAAAATAAAATATCACCACAACTATGCCTGGGGTACTGTTGAGAAGAAGTTGACACACAAGCTTCTATTGGGATTCTCTTGCAAATTTTGTGTAAGCAACGAAAATGAGCTAATCCCACTAGAGTAGATGTGTTCTACACAGGTGAGTTCTGGGAAACAACCAGGGAAATTTGGTGCAGGAGCTGATTATTTAGTTCTATGCTGGTGTGGGATTTGAATGACTAGATGTAGAATTCGAATTGCAGTTTTGAGGCTAAAGGATGACATTCTTGAGGAATCCCCAGGCAATACCAGTCTGCCAGACCAGAGGTGGCAGATGTTCAGAGGAGAGTCATGAAGAAAGCTGATGTCTGATTCTGCATCCAGGCTTAGGACCTGGACTGAGGAGATTTAGGTCTACATGATTCAGGGACACTCACCAGAGAAAGCAGATGCATAACTATGTGGTCACAAATATGCCGGGAGACATGAAGATGGCTCTGATTGCCAAGGGTCTTTGCAGCAGGGAAATGGTCTAAGCAATGTATGCATCCAGAGGTATGTATCTGAATATGCAAGGAATGGGGCAGGATCAATTCTCAAGGTGCATGAGAGGAAAGTCAGTGAGGAAACTTGTATTACCAGAGCAAGGCCAGGGAGTATGGGAATGACACTGGGCCAAAGAAAATCTGGGGAGCATTATAGTGCAAATGAGTGCTTAATGTATGCTCACACAGATAGGACTTGGGTGTATGAAGAAGACACGGGTATCAGAAATGATGGATCCACCAGGAAAAGTTGACACAGGAACTATATGACCAGAGCTATTGTTGTGAGTGTTAAGATTGCATGGGCTGGTGAGATGTGGTTGAGAGCACCAAGAAAATCTGATATATGATCTGTTCATCCAAAGCCCAGCCTTGAAGTGTTCAGATTGCTCTGGTAGGCTTGGATCTAAAGGGACTCAGCAGGAAATCCATATAGAAGCAGTGACACACAAAAAAAATAGATCTTGGAGGATAAATATGGCCGTGTTGGATTAAGTTCTGTGTATCTAACCAGGAAAACCAAAGAACTGTGGTCATATCCACAACTATGTGAGGTAGTATGGAGATAGCTCATTGAGGCTGTATTCCATGAGAACTCATTAGGAAAATCTGGTGCCTGAGGCAAATGAAAAAACCTAAACTTGAGAGTGAGGAGAGGGAACCCACAGGATTGATTAAGGGGAACATTCCTCAGGAACTGTATGACCAGAGATAAATCTGGGGGTTAAGAATGATGATTACAGGCATGGTTCTGGAGACTTTACTGGATAATATGGGTATGCAATTTAAGCATCCAGAACTAGGTCTGGATTATTAATATGGCCCATTCAGGCTCATTTCCAGCACCATTTAAAAAGTAAGCCGGTGCCGGAAATATACTACCAAAGCAAGGTTGGTAGAGTGATGTATCTGGAAGATAGATGTCTGATTTCACCTATATATGCATATCTGTCTGCTAGGAATGGGATCTGAGGACAGGACCTGAAAGAATGGGACAGACTACAGTTTTATGATGTAGATAACCTTCCATCAGTTTCAGTGTACTTTTATACATGAATGTAATAAAGAAAGCAATGACCCAAGGAAGATTGAGTTCAGAAAAATATGATCAGAAAAACACTTAAATAAAGCTCAGTAACCACATTCTAAAAAATCAACCCTTCCACAAATCTTTCTCAGGATGTACTAAGCTGTTTTCTTTTGGGCCACCAATCAGCTCCCAAATCATGACATGGAGACTTACGTTCATTTATTGCTAGTTCTTATAACCTAATGTGTTTCTCTTCATCTATGTTTTGCCTCGGGGCTTTTTACCTTTCTTCCCTTCTGTATGTCCTACTCCATCCTGCTGGCTGGCGGCTGGCTGGCTGGCTGACCCCTAGCATCCCCCTCTCTTTCACTCTCATTTTCTCCTTTTTTTCTCTCTCTCTCTAGATTTCTCCTATTTATTTCTCTTCTGCCTGCAGGACCTGCCTATCTCTCTTACATTTGTTTATGCTGTGTAAACATAAACAGTCTTATTGATAAAACACCAGAGCCAAATATTAGGGTTAAAACCTGAGAGATCACAAAAGCAGAAAGAAGCCAGCCACCACATTCTCACCACTTGAAGATCCTTGGCCAAAGAGACCTATTTCCTGTATACCCACACCTATATGCCTTTCTGTCCCTTCCGTCTCATTTCCTCTCCACTCAGCTACATCACTTCCTCTTCCTGCCCAGCTCTGTCCCTTCTTATCTGTCTGTACAGACCTCCAGACATTTATGGTTAACTAGTGTTGGAATTTAAAGCATGTGCCACCATGCCTGTCTCTGTTCCCAAAGTGGCCTTGAACTCACAGAGATCCAGACAGATCTCTGCCTCCTGAGTGATAGAATTAAAGGTGTGTGCTAGCATTGCCTGACTTCCATGTTTAATATAGTGGCTGACTTTTTCCCCTGATCCTCAGATAAACTTTATTGGGGGACACAGATAAAATATCACCACAAGGCTGCATTTGCTTAATGATGTGAAGATGTAGTGCTTTTGTTTCACTTTGTCTGCCTAAGGCATCTGATTGGTCTAATAAGAACTGAATGGTCAATTGCTAAGGCCGACTCTCCTGTGTCCTGCAGCTGGTGAGAGGCAACACTAGTTCTCTCACTCTTGTGACCCCGGAGCCACCTCTCTCACCTGCTGCAGGTGTCAATGGGTAAGCAGTAGAGGGACTCTTTCCCTCATCAATGCCTCCACATAGCAGATAGAGAGAGGGTCAGGGTCAGCTCTCTTGCTCTCACACCCTCACTTGGCTCATCTGCATCCCCTACAATAGAGTTAGTTTTAGTGTGCTGTCTAGGTGAGTTTTACACTTGTGCTCAGGGGTAGTGACATCTTTCCAGAGTGTGGGAGCCAGCTCTCCCCTGAGGGGCAAGGCCATCTCTCCTGCTGCACTATCCAGTGAGGGGCAGGGACAGCTATTCCAGGGCTAGTGAAGGGGTAGGTCTGGCTCAGCACAGCCCTCAGATTTCCACCTGCATGATTCCTATGACCCATGTGCTAACACAGGCAAGTACACCTCATCACAGACTCCAGCTTCAGCAGGAACACAGACCCAGAAATGGCCCTTGGTAGCATCTCAGGCTCAAATGTCATCATGGCTTCAGTAGCAGTACCAGCTACCTTGATCAGCATGGCCCTGGTGGCAGCAAGGCCCTCAGAGAGCAACACAGTCTCAGGTGGCTGTCCAGACCCTAAGCATCTATACAGCCTGTGATGGTAACAGACACCTAGATCTTAGCTGCTGCAGGGCCACAGACTCAGACATGACCCTAGGCAGCAGCCCAGGCCCAGATGTCACCATGGCCTTGATGGCAGCACCGACCACCCAGATCAGTATGGCCCTGGTGGCAGCATGGCTCTCAGATACCAACACAGTCTCAGATGGTTGACCAGACCCTAATCATTGGCAAAGCCCTCGGTGGTAACAAGAAATATGGATATCAACTCAGACCCTGGCTGTGATCAGGCCACGGACCTAGACACTGGCTCTTGGCAGTAGCCTGGGCACAGATGATAACATGGCATCTTGTGGTACTGCAGGCCACTCAGATCTGTATGGTCACAGCTGCAACACACCCTCAGAACACTATCTGGCCCCAGGTGATAGCCCAGACACCAGGTGCTTTCACAGCCCTCAGTGGCAATAGGAACCACAAACACCAATACAGACCCTGGATATGTTAGGGCCATGGACCCAGACATGGCCCTTTACAGCAGCCTGGCCCAGATAACACTGTGGCCCCATGTGACAGTACTGGCCACTCAAATCAGCATAGCCCTGGTGGCAGCACAGCCCTTGGATACCAACATAGTCTCAGGTTGCAGCCTAGACCCTGGATATCCATGTGGCCTATGGTAGCAACATGGGCCACCAGACAATAAAACAGACCCCAGCTGTGGTGGGACCATGAACTCAGACATGGTCCTTGGCAACAGCTCAAGCTTGGATGTCACTATGTCCCCAGGTGGTAGCACAGGCCACTCATATCAGCATGGTCCCTGTGGTAGCAAAGCCCTTAGACACCATCATTGCCTCAGGTTGTGGACCAGACCATAGGCCTCTGCACAACCCTCAGTGGTGACAGGATCCACCTACAGCAACACAGGTCCCTTGGCTGCTTTGGGGTCTTGGACTAAGACTTGATCCTTGGCAGTAGCCTGGACATCACCTTGGGCTCAGGTGGGAAGCAGGTCATTTACATCAGCCTGTTCTTCACCATCCTCATCTCTTCTGATCCACCTCTAGCCCCCACCCTTGAACCTTCCTCTCCCCCATCTCTCTCCCATTTCCCACGCTGTACTCACTCACCATAATGGTCCTCTGACACCTGGAAGGTTCCTGGTTGAGGCACAGGTGGCACTTGGTTGAGTCATGCATACCCCAGCGAAAAAGCATGACGTGGAGATATTGATTTTCATCTTTCACATGCCTGGGCCTAATAACCATGAGCTTCGTATGATGGTGACCAACTGCCCAGTGCCAAAGGCCTAGAAAGTGCTGAGTGTCTGCTGGTTGGTTGTTCCTCATGCACTGTATTTTTTGACTATAATTCCACTTCCTCCCTCCAAACACTTCTTATACTCCTCCCACCTCTCCTTCAAATTCCCAGCCTCCTTTTTTTACTAATAGTTATTGCATGCATATACATAAATATATCTGGTTCAGTCCTTATAATGCTACATGAATGTAGACATTCAAGGATGACCTTTTGGCACTGCTGTGTCTTCCTGTGTAATGCCGCCTCTCCCATTCTTTGCTTTCCTCAGTTTCCCATAGTTCTTAGTGTAGGGTTGAGGCCTCATGGGCTTTTCTCCAACCAGTTTGGCATATTCCTTGGTGTCACCCTTGTTCATCTCATGTTTGGGCAGTAATGTTGTTAAGACTTTTTTGGTATAGCTTCTGATATAACCAGGAGACAAAATCTCACACATTGGTATAACTTCTGAAATTACAGGGAGAAAAAAATCTCACAGACACAATCTCACAGGTAAGTCCATGAGTGTTTGTAGATATGTCTATTAAGACTGTGCTCCACATCTTTGCATTTTCATTGGTTGTGGTTTTTCTATAGAGACCTCCAAATTGGCTTAATTTTTGCCTTTGACTCTTTCCCACCTCTACTGACTAGTGGTCATGGTATTTCAAGGTACTTGAAAAATAACTAGAGGAGAGAGATGTCCACCAAAATCACATGGCTGTAAATCCTTAGTACTAAAGTGGCCTGCCTGGAAATATATTGATGTCACAGTGTCACAAGGGCTATGGGTGTAACCTTCCACATTTTTATAACTTTCAAGGTCTTTACAAGAGATGGAGCCCATACACAACACTGCTGAAGTAGACAGACACCTGATATTCGATAGTCCCTGGGCCTGAAGGCAAACTAATATTATTATTCTGATAAAGGAGCATTGAAATAAAATGTCTTTTAAAGAAATATCACTCATATAATCTCTCCTTTCTCTCTTTGACTTCACTCCAGGAGCTTTGCCTGGTGCTTGGCTGTGGATCTCTACATTTGCTTCCATCAGTCACTGGATGGAGGTTCTATGATGACAAGTAAGGTAGTCACCAATCTGATTACAAGGGAAGGCCAGTTCAGGCACCCTCTCCACTATTGCCAGTAATCTTAGCTGGGGTCATCCTTGTGGATTCCTGGGAGTTTCCCTAGTGCCAGGTTTCTCCCTAACCCCATAATGGCTACCTCTATCAAGGTATCTCTTTCATTGCTCTCTCTATCTCTGTCCCTCCCCCCAACTTGACCATCCTGTTCCCTCATGTTCTCATCCCACATTCTCTCTCCTATTCCTCTCCACCCCTAGCTTGCCCAGGAGATTTTATCTATTTCCCCTTCCTTGGCTGATCCATGTATGTCCCTCTTAGGATCCTCCTATTTACCTAGCTTCTCTAGGGCTGTGGATTGCTGCCTGGTTACCCTTTGCTTTACATCTAATATCTACTTGTGAGTGAGCAAGGGGGCTCAAGATCATGATGGAGAAACCCACAGAGACAGCTGACTGATAGTGGGAACTTATGAGCTCCAGACTGATAGCTGGGGAGCCTGCATGGGACCAAACTAGGTCCTCTGAATGTGGGTGACAGTTGTGTGGCTTGCTCTGTTTGTGGGGCCCCTCGCAATGGGACCAGAATTTATCCCTGTTGCATGAACTGGCTTTGTAAAGCACATTCCCTATTATGGGATACCTTTCTGCCTTAATGCAGTGGGGAGTGCCTTGGTCCTACCTCAATTTGATGTGCTAGGCTTTGTTAATTCTCCTTGGAAGGCCTTTCCCTCTCTGAGGAAAAATGGATGGGGGGAGGAATGGAGAATATGTGGAAGGGGAAGTGAGAGGAGGGGAGGGAGGGGAACTGTGGTTGGTATGTAAAATGAAAAAAAAACATTAAAATAAAAGAAAAAGAAAATATTGTTATACTCTTCGATGACTACTTCACTCAATCCACATCATAGGAACTTGTGCTTCCAGTAGATGATAATAAAAAGACCACAATGCCACAACAACTCCAGTGTCATCGTGTGACATGAACAATTATGTCTATAATAGTGGACAGGAGATACGTGTCCCACAGGACTAAGCTCTCTGGAGTTCTCTCGCAGAGTGCCCGCCTTATGCTTCCTTCTTGAAGAAGACATGCTTCACAGATCATGAGCTCCCTGGGCTATGGGTTCTGTATAACTCTTTTTCTGATAATGTTCTAAATAATCTATGAAGCACAGCCAAAATTAATGAATGCTTGGGTTGTGAACTATGGAGGAAAGGGGAAGCTGGACATGGATCTTAATTAAATATAGCAGAATGAGCTATTTTTTTTAAACACCCCAAACTGCTAGATAAAGAAAGTATAATAGTTCAGGCACTTCTAGGGAATGAACACTCACCCACTAGGAATCCTTTAGGAATCCCAACTAAAGTGATTTATGGTAGAAAACGTTGTCTCATAAGAGGCAGATGGTGGGCCCCTCTGTAGAGGAAGTTCAGCATGGGAAACTTAAGGACTACAGCAGAACCCCTTCCCCTTACAGGCGAAAAAGTACAAGAGTCCATATTCCAGCAGGTAAAAAAGTTTTATATCAGAAGAGATCTATGGTGGAGATCTGAAGAAAGACTTAGAGAGGGTCTGCAACATCCAATTGGCCAAGTAGGCCATGAGAACCAGAAAAGTAGAAGTGTATAGTAAACTAGAAAACTGCTGGGGTAAGATAAAGGACACAGCTGCAACCACAAGAAGTCTAGGAACTGTATTAAGTTTAGAAATCACAGACTGCTCTTTGGGTCATAAAGTTCTTGTAGGTGAAGGGATATGTCTAGTGCCTATTAATAATTGTGTGCTTGTTGTTTTTTAAAGATGATGTAATTGAATTATTGCCAAGCTCTTGTTTTTCCTTGTATGACTTGATAGTTTTCTTTTCTGTATATAAACTCCTGATTTGCAGAACTAAAATTGCAGCAGACTCAAACCACTTCTGAGTGTGTTGTCTGTCTGTCATTCACCAAATCCTTGCCTTCCTGGCTATCCAAGCCCTGGTTCTCCTATGGTCATGGTACCCCCAGTGGATCAGTCCATGGCACACCACAACTGGACAATGTGCAGATAGTGAGAGACTTTGAAGTATTCAGTCCTAAGTGAGATCTCTTCATCAAGCCCTGCCCTTGATTCATGAGAATCTGAATAGAAGAAGAAGATGAAAGACTGTAGAAGCCACATGTGTTGGAGTGATGGATGACTCAGAGGAAACAGTGTCTTCCAGACACAAAATGACTGACACAGCATAAAATCTCAAAGAGAATATGACCGTACACACAAGACCTACAAAGGTTCAAACCAGATAGTACGCCAGCACTATAACAGGGTAGTGGATGTAAAGATCCATGATTAACCAAGAAGTTATTTGCAATTGATACCTACTGGAAAAAAAATAAAATAAATATTTTTCAATAGAATGTCACTAGATGTATCTACTACATGCCTCGGCAAGCCTCATAACAAGGAGTAATTGAGAAACATAAAAGAGATGCCACTTTTTTTTCAATCCCTCAAGTCTTTGTTTTGTATTTTTCTGCTTTTGTACATTTTAACTTATTAAATTCTGTTAGTTTTAAGAGTTTTCATGGGGTGGAATTCATGAGAAAATGCACATGCATTTGGGTGAGAATACAGGTGGGGAAGAATCTTGAAAATAATGGCAATGATCAAAATATGTAAGAGGAAACTTTTTAAATCAAACAAAATGAAATGAATTAATTATTCTTTTAAACCTTGACATATGACAGGGACATTAATCACTCTGGTCCTTTAAGATTATATGTTATAACATTAGATCTTTGCTCATATTCTGCTAGTCACCATTTTTAAAGTCATTCTCTTATCCTGGGCAGTCACTAATGTTTGGACTTGATTGAAGAGACATAGAAGCAATTATTTTATGTATTCTATGTAGTTTTATTAATAACTTTCAATTTCAGAAGGTTCAGAAGGCCAAAGGGCTTCTGATCACTGATATGATTCAGCTATTTTTTGAGATCATTTCCATGTGAGTAAATCCTGCTGAATATCATAAGTGCTTGGAATCCTTGTGTGTCTATGAAGGCTATGGAGCCTGCAATGACTTTTATACCTGTGTGGTTTCCTCAAATTCAGCATGTGAGCTAGACTGTGTTGTTCTCTTATCTATAAAATGGGGTGCTGTGGGATGGTCTGTATGTCAAATCTGTTGCTCTGATTGGTCAATAAATAAAACACTGATTGGCCAGTGGCCAGGCAGGAAGTAGGTGGGACAAGGAGAGAGGAGAATTCTGGGAAGCAGAAGGCTGAGGAGAGACACTGCCAGCTGCCGCCATGACCAGCAGCATGTGAAGACGCCGGTAAGCCACCAGCCACGTGGCAAGGTATAGATTTATGGAAATGGATTAATTTAAGCTATAAGAACAGTTAGCAAGAAGCCTGCCACAGCCATACAGTTTGTATGCAATATAAGTCTCTGTGTTTACTTGGTTGGGTCTGAGCGGCTGTGGGACTGGCGGGTGACAAAGATTTGTCCTGACTGTGGGCAAGGCAGGAAAACTATAGCTACAATGGGGTAATGATTTTTTGAATCTCATTGGAGGGACAGGAATACCAGATGGCCTAATACCCCTGAAGTTTATAAATGAGGCTCCAACTAAGGAAGGCAGAGGAGGGGAATGGGTAGGTTTGTGTGATTTAGGGGTTGGTTGGTAATACACTGTTCTCAGCTGAAATATCTGCCTAACAGAACTTCTTTTACTGAAGGTGATTCAATTCTTGTGCGACTCCCTATCTGGTCAAGACTTTCTGTTATTTGGAAGGTAATTATGATCTTGCATCTTTCAAATGGATCTCTTCACCTTCGATAAATAAAGGTAAAAACATGGAGGGTTTGAAATTGGGTCTTTATGAAACACACACATCTCCTCTATGGGATTCAGACCTGGGCACAACAGCATTCTCTACGCTGATTCCAGCTGTGCTTTAAAATACACTTCTCCTTTAGTCCACTGCCTCAGATATGCTTTGGCAAGGATGAAGTTGTGGGAAGAGTATTCTCAAGCCATGATCAACTGAAAACCCATCTTTCTGATATAACATCTCAAGTAGTACAGCAACTGTCTTCTCTAAGTTAGGAAGAACATTCCACATAGACTGTGTGTCAGGCAGTTGTTAGCTGGTATGGAAGATTTCCATGCAAGGAGATCCAGTTTATTGATCCCTAAAAACTTCTACATGGACAGTGGCAAGGACATTATCCTTGTGCCTTCTATATACAAAACTTAGCCTTTTTCCTTTCTTCTCAAGTACTCTGTGGCATCCCTCAGGGCATAGTTGTTCATAAGCATCAATACTATATCAAAACAATTGAACTGAGAAGTGATTTGAATAAGCTGGTATACACAGTAAAAGGAGAGACTCAGTTTTGTTCTATAGGAGATAGTTGTTCACACAAATAGGACACTTTATATGCAATGAATAAAACAAATTGGTTATCTGAAAATCCACATTTGAGTAAGTTATGGATCAATGATGGAAATATCCATGAGTTTAGCAATTGCTATTCTACTGAGGTATATTCTTATCCCTCATATCTATATATTTTGAAAGTCATTCTAACTGTGACTAAATTATAAAATATGTATAGATTTTATTAAAAAATTGGCACCTTACATAAAAATGTAAAAATAAGAAAGACTTTCTACACTGCTAGATTGAACAACCTAGAGTTACCTTTTAGGGTATGTCTTTAATAGTCTATTTTCTTTGTCTGTGTGTGTGTGTGTGTGTGTGTGTGTGTGTGTGTGTGTGTGTGTGTGTATGCTGTATATGCATGTACACATACACAAATACATGCATCATGTATGAAATATGGACATGCTTGGAAAAACATGGGGATCAATTTTCACTTTGCTTGTTCTTTCAGTAGACATCAGTTTGTAGTAGTCCACTATAATTATGTAGAAATAATATATGAGAATTTTTCAGATTATAACTTTCATTTAAATTGTTCATCATATTTATTTCTGTATTGAAAATACAGCTGAAATAAGCATCACCTTACATATCATATTGCAAACTCTTTTTTCACTGTTAATTCCAAACATTAAAATTCTTAGTTAGCAAATATGCATATTTCAGCATTTGACAGATACAGTGAAATTGCTAATCAAAACATTTTATAGAGGGAACCTCTGCTATAGTCATGGAGTTTAGGGCTTTTTATACTCTTGCCTGTATTATGATGAACCCCAATACATAGGTAGATTATGTAAATATAAACTGTGACAGCACAGACAAGATATGAGAGCTGAGCTCTCCATAAAGCATGACTCATTTTTTCCCAACTTCCCTTGTGTTCTTGGCTTGTCTATATCCTTGTTCAATCTCATCTTCATATTTGCCAATGGAAACAGGTGCATCTTCAAGTTGAGTGGTCTCCTTAGCAACCTATCAGCTTTGGTGTTTGAAATAGTCATTGCAAGCAGCCAGCTGGTGCCTGTGGGGATTCAGCAGGAACATTTTGCAGTTTGTGTCCTTTGGACTCTGTAAGGCTTCTTACCCTCAAGACTTTAATGTCTCAAGGACTGTAACCAAGATGCTGGTGCATGTTCCTAACAATTCCACCTGGGGAATTTTGCCTGAATTCAGATTGCACAGAATCTGATAGCATGGGCCATTTTTATGAATCCAGTAGTTCTGGTTTTCAGTGCAATAGCCATTAAGACCAGCTACTCGAAACACCCGTATGTTGAGATGCATATGTGTCTGCCTTAGTTTTGTGTGTTAGTCACCTCTTCACATTTGCTTCCATGAGCTGGAACCATGTGGTAGATCTATATGGCCAAACCACTCTTGACTTTCCAACTGACTTTCCTGTTAAAAAAAGAAGCCCTGATAAGCAAATACCTTACTGCTGTGTTCCCATTAGGGGTCCTTACAACTGCCATGTCACTCTTTGGTGTGATCATGTTTCTCTGTGAGATAAGTTCTTTGAAACTAGAGTCAGGTGAAGAAGGCCAAGTGTGCTTCTAAAATTACCAAACAAGAGGTCTGAAGCAGGAGCTCCTACATTTGCAACATCTGTCAAAATGCTCCTTGAAGAAATTTTCTATTTTACACACAAAACTCATGTAGTCATCACCTCATTCTAAATAAAGCCTCATCTTGGTTCTTTGGGTGTGTCTAAATTACTTCCTCATCTGTCTAAAGTGTTCCTTTCTTTGAATGATTTTACATCCTAAACTCTGAAGATTGTGGTAGTTTGAATGTAATTGGCTCTCATAATCTTGTAGTGAGTGGCACTATTAGAAGGCTTTGTTGGAGTGGGTATGACCTTGTTGGAGTAAGTGTGTTACTGTGGCGGTTGACTTTAGTTTTCCTATGTTCAGTATATTGTCCAGTGTCTCAATTGACTTCCTGTTGCCAGCAAGATGTAGCACTTTCAGATCTAGAGCCACTTGAAGCCACCATGCTCCTCATCATGATGATAATGGCTGAACCTCTGAACTTGGAAGTGTTTTCTTTATAGGAGTTTATATGGTCAGGTTTGGAAGACCTGGCCCCAAAGGCATGGGCCTAGGAGAGCAGGCTCTACCCCTCACCTGATGAAGTGGTCCCAGTGACCCAGACCAACCACCTCAACTACCACCCAGACCCACATTCTGGTCCTTGTTTTGGCCCATCCTATCAGCCACCCATGTTTGACCTGCTGGAGTGCAGGAAGGGACTAGTGTTATTAGCTGATGTTTTTTGGTCTTTTGGCTCATTTACTCTTTTGGCTCTTTGATCTTTACTCTTTTTGTGGGGCCTGCCACCCAGCTCCCAAATAAACCACACATGGAGGCTTATTCTTAATTATAAATGCCCAGACTTCGCTTGGCTTATTTCTTGCTAGCTTGTCTTAACTGAAACTATCCTATTCACCTTTTGCCTCTGGGCTTTTTCCTTTTTTTTACTTCTGTACATCTTACTTTCACTCTTACTCCATGACTGGCTGGGTGGCTGGGTGGCTGGCTCCTAGTGTCCTCCTCTCCTTGTTCTCTTGCTCTTTTTTCTTCCTTCCAGATTTCTCCTTTTATATATTCTCTCTGCCTGCCAGCCCTGCCTATCCTTTCTCCTACCTTGCTATTGACCATTCAGCTCTTTATTAGACCAACAGGCATTTTAGATAGGCACAGGAACACAGCTTCACAGAGTTAAACAAATGCAACATAAACAAAAGTAACACACCTTAAAATAATGTTCTACAACAGACTGGTCATGCAGAACAATAACCACAGACTCTCCATGACTCTGGGCAACAACAGAATATCGAAGAAGAGTTTTGATGAGGTCCCCCCTGATGATGGTGTACCAGAAACCAGAGGCCTTGAACCAACCAATGACTCATTGTCATGAACATTTTGCACGTGGAGGTGATTGGACAAAAGGGGCATACTACATGATATGCCACAGCTCCCAACATCACTAGGATAAATGAAGAGGTGTTGTAAAGATAGAGGAGTGAGGTGGGGTTTTTTTACTTGTTTTTTTAATTAACATGGGTGGCATACTGCACAGGTGAGGGGTGGATGTGGAGGGACTGAGAGTTGAGTGGGATTACGGTACATAGCATGAAATTTCAATAAAGACTCAATAAATTATTACATTTAAAAAGTGAGTTACCATGGTCATGATATCTCTTCATAGCAAAATATCCTGACTAAGACAGAAATTGGTACCAGGGACTGATATATTATGCGATAGGCCTGACCATGTGGTTCTTTGGAGGATTTTGGAGTTTGGTACTTTGGATTATGAACAATGAAATGCTTTAAGCACTCCTTGATGGGCCATATTAGTAGGAGCATAGAACAGAGGTGTTAAGGGTAATTTAAACTGTCATGGGCTCAATCAAGATGTTCAGAGGAGAAGAATTTTAGTATGTTGCCTAGAGATCATTCTTGTGATATTTGGTGAAGAAAGTCACTCAATTTCGCCCTTTTCTAAAGAGTTTGCTTTAGGCAAAAGTTAAGAGTTTTGGATTAATTCCATTGGCAGAAGAAATCTCAGAGCAGCCTAGTACAGACTCTGTTGAGTGGATATTAGTGGTAACTCTAATGAAGATTTATAATGAAAAGAAGCAAGCTTAGCAGAATAAATTACAAAAACTAAATTTTGAGGCGAAAAAGAGCATTGGGAAGTGGAATGGAGCTAAATTCTATGTTCAAGGAGATGAACAATGGAATAAAGGAAGTGGTGACCTTAGGGCAAGATTCCACCCAGTTAAGTTTCCAAATCGTGGAAAGAAACTTTAAAAATGCATAGAGCCAGGTATGTGGCAGGGGGCACATTCATAATCCAAGTACTGGGAAGCAGAGGTATGGTGGTATTTTATTTGTACTGAAATGTGATTTTAATTGTATGTTAATAAATAAAGTTGCCCGGGGGTCAGAGCTATTAGAGCCATAGAAAGAGTGTGGTGGTAGTGGCGCACAACTTTAATGCCAGCACTTTGTAGGCAGAGCTAGGTAAGTCTCTTTGTGTTTGGGGATACAGCCAGCATTGGAGACACACACCTTTAAGACCTGGAGGGCTGACTTATAGGCAGTGATGAGGCAGTCACGTGTTTGGGTTTACAACCAATGAGAAGGCAGAACAGAAAGACTATATGAAGACAAACACACAGGAAGTAGGTCTCTTTCGGAGAGGTGGGACCACTGCAGGAGGAAGGGTAAGGTTTTAGCTCTGAGCTCTGACCTCTTGGATTTCTCTTTTACATTGGTTCTGTGTTTCTTATTTAATAAGACAGTTGGTTACATCTACACAGAGGCTGACTGATCTCTGAGTTAAAAGCCAGCCTGGTTTACAGTGCAAGTTTCAGGAGAACCTAACTGAGGCAGTGAAAGACAGAAAGTTGGTAAAGATGTCTTTGAATGAGGGGACCATGTTCCAGCCCCAACAAGCAGCAGAACTTGCCAGCACCAGCCACATGGTTCTGGCTTTTGAGTTAAGGATGGAAGAAAGTAGTTAAGGAATAAAGCCACTGAGGCCAGGCATGTGTCAGGGGTGTCCCTGAATGGAGGTATAGTACAGAGGATGTTGTGTGAAGCTGTGAAGTTGAAGCCTGGATTTCCTTGGAGATGCCAAGATATTAGAGATGCCAGAGTTGTGGACTACCTGCTGAGAAGAGCCTCTAACAGCAAGAGAAGGGAGTTAATTGCAGCCACAAAGCTGAACAGAATTGGAAATTTGAAGAGTATTTTGACAGCAGACATGGAGATGCAGAGTTTAGAGTTTGCCCAGTTGGTTTTTGGTCTTGCTTGGGTCCAGTATTTCCTTGTTATGCTCCCTTCCTTGTGTCTTGAAATGGTAATGTGTTGAGGTTACATCACAGACATTCTATTTTTACAAAACTAAAAGGTGGTTGACATAGGCACACATTTTCAAAAGCAACAATCTCATTCTAGTTGAAAACATATTTATAGAGATCCGGGTGATCTGTCTCTGATCCTGTCAGCACTGAATTAGAACAGCTTTCGGGATCTGAGTTGAAAGCCAGCACCCCCAGACAAGAAACATGGGAAGCATCAGCTTCCAAAGAATTTTAGGGGAAATTATTCAAGAAAAAAATGGAGTTTCCAGGAATGATCACTTCTGTCCCATGCATGATTGAAAAAAATGACATTAAAAGAGCCAAAAGAATCATTGATATTGTGAGAGAGAAAAGAGCATGCAATCTATACAGCCCCAGCAGTATGCTGTACTGTCCCTAAGTCCAGTCCATTGGTCCTTGATGAGTTAGACGGTCTCTGTGGGCTTTTGTCTCATCTGGACACCTGTTAGACAGGCACTCATATACTGGTCTGAACCTAGACCACACAGCTCCCAACACTAATGTATATCCTGTGCCATTATATGTTGGAAGTATGTGATCTACTTTTTGATTTTGATTTTTGTAGGTGATTGTAGTTAAGAGATTGAATGATTCTCAGAAAAGACTCAGAACTTTGAACTTTAAAACATTTGTTGAAACTGTGATAGATTATGGGGACTTCTGAAATTGTACTAAATGAATTTTGCATTATGGTATTGTCACAAGCTTATATGTGCCAGGAAGTGGAATGTGGTTGTTTTGACTGTAATTGGCCCCATAATCTCATAGGGAATGGCACTATTAGGAGGTGTGGCTTTGTTGGAGTGTAAATGGTCTTGGAGGAAGTATGTCACTGTGGGGGTAATCTTTGAAGTTTCCAATGTTCAGAATACTTTGTAGTGTCTCAATTGTCTTCCTGTTGACTGCAAGATGTGGTACTTTCAGCTCCAAAACCACATCTGCCTGCATGCTATGATGCTCACCATCATGATGATAATGGACTGAACCTCTGACACTGTAAGCAAACCACCCCACTTGAATGTTTTCTTTTAAAGAGTTGACATGGTCATGGTGTCTCTTCACATCAATGAAAACCCTAACAAAGACAATAATGATCATGTGTTCAGATATTGACAACAAGCAGTAGCAGGCAAAAGTATTTATGAAATGTATGCTGTAAAAATAAACACAACCAATGCCAGGTGAAATGGTTTTATGAGAAAGCTGACAACTCAACACACAAAAGCAAACATTCTTGTGTGATGATAGGTATTTACATCTATTGAGTGCAGAGCTGGATTTCATAGTGTTGGCTCTTCAGACAGTATGTACTGTTTTCATGGAGTAGTAAGGCTATGCTGTACACTGGGCAGTGGGCATCTCCTTTCTCTGTGTTTGTGAAAATCACAAATGGTCAAGCATTTCCAGTGTGCTCTGACTAAAAAGGTGGTATAGAAATTAGAGGACAGTTTATCCAAACTTGCTTTGCTTCTATTACCTTTTGAATCAATGCATTCAAATTCACATTAATTTGATGGCAAACAATTACCTACTAACCAATCCCACTAACACAAAACATGCCCCTTTTAATCCTTTATCCCCATAGAATAAAGGTCATTAAATAGTGAATAAGAAAATAATGACATGTCTATAATTATCTATATTCTTTAACAGTCCAAAGATTTTTCAGTTGTCCAAAGTCTCTTTTTGCACTCAGAGCATTTTTGTCAAGTGTCAGAACTTCGGCAATCATAAATCAACTCACATACTTCTATAATAAAACTTACAGAGTAAATATTAATATATAGAATGGAAGGAAGGGGAAATAGCAAGGGAAAAGGAGACAAAAATACCTAAACACATCAAGGTAAACCCTCCATCCAGCAGCTCCATTCCTCTCATCTAGTAATATGAGGCAGTCATTCTGGCTTCAATGGTGCCCTGGCAGTCCATCAATGTTGGCTGTATCAAGCAGTCTCTTTTTTGAGCTGTCTATAATACACACATGCAGCTTTCCATGACATGTAGCTCATGTTTCTGGCATCCCCATCATCTTGCACAACCATGGCATCATAGGCTTCTCCTTTACATCTTTATTCTGGAGCCTTTCTAACTCCTTCCAGGAACTTTAGCTCTGACACATATTATCTGAAAATGTCATTCAAAGTTCTATTACCCTATAATATTGGTTCTTCTTTCTCCAAATTTACCATCCTGTGGACCATGCTACCAAGCTCTTTGTCCAGTTTGATATGGGCCTGACTTCTCCTGCTATTTATTCTCTCTGCCAGACAGCCCCACCTATCCTCTCTCTCCTGCCTAGCTATTGGCCATTCAGCTCTTTATTAGACCAAACAGGTGTTTTAGACACACAAAGTAACAACTTCACAGAGTTAAACAATGCAGACTAAAAGAATGCAACACATCTTTGCATCATTAAGCAAATGTTCCACAGCATAAACTAATGTAACATCTTCAATTAATATTCCACAATGGCTACCTCTGGTGAGTTCTTCCTGAACTATACCTACCTGTGTCATTCGTGCTCCCCAAGCCTAATTCTGGATGGGGACTACACAACTTCTTTTCCTGGGGATCTTCCTTGAATGACTTCTGCTAACACCATTCACATAATCCCAGGCCTAGGATATGTCATCTAGATCCTACACATGCTTTCATGGTTTATTTCCCTCAAATTCCAGCATGCCTATACCATCCTTATTCTTCCAGGAGTGTGACTATTGGACATATCATCTACCAGCTTTGTATGATGAGATCCACAGACAGTTGCCTGCCAGTGGAATATTCACCTTTCTGTTCCTGACTCCAGTCACACAGCTCCTTCACTGAATTTCCTCAAGAGTGCCCATATTGATAATCTTGAATTTGCAATTTCCATGCTAAGAGGTCTAGCTAAGTATGCACAGATAGGCAAAGAGTTTACTTTTTGAGGAAGCCTGAACCTTGCCTTCCAGGGCCATATACTACTCATAGGCCCTGCTCAGATAACATAGTATCTGCAAGCATTCCCCTTTTGATAGTCCCAGTTCCAATCTCATTCCTGCTGTTGGCACATTACCAGCCCTAGCTCTAGATGTTTAGATGGTCGCCTCCTTATTCTTGACAACTCCCTAAAACCTTGCTTGCTAATGTTACCCCTTAATAGATAGGCCCAAATTTAGTCACACATGTACTGCAGCTGATTTCCCTACCATGACCAGTCTGCCTGTGCTAATGTCATACTTCATGGTCTTCCTATGGACTTTTATAGGTCATGCATTGGACTTGCCCATTTAGCTCTCCAGAACCTCAGTTGCCAGGGACTTCACCATAATTTCTTGGCTAGCTTTGGTAGTGTAACTCCTGCACCAAATTTTCCTTATAAATTCCCCTAAGAAGCAAGTTCACAATTTGACATGTTCCTTCTCCCAGGCCCATAGCTGAAGTTTTCCTGGTCCTGGCTCCTGAGGTTTCACAGTCTTGCTTCAGCTCAGACCCAAATGAACACACAGAGACTTATATTAATTAAAACTGTTCAGCCATTAGCTCAGGTCTACCACTGACTAGCTCTTACATTTAAACTAAGCCCATTTCTATTAATCTATATGTTGCCACGTGTTATATGGCTTTACCTGTGTGCCATTACATGCTGCTCCATGGACAACAGGCTGGCATCTCCTGGCTCAGCCTTCCTTTCCCCAGAATTCTTCTTAACTGCTTGTCCCACCTATACTTCCTGCCTCACTACTGGCCAATCAGTGTCTTATTTATCAACCAATCAGAGCAACACATTCACAACATACAGAACATTCCACTGAAGAAACAGACTGGCCTGTGCCATCAACCATTCATTTGTGCTTTTGTGTACCTGTTTATAATCAACAAAACCCCAATAGCAATGACATGATGAAAGATCCATCTTGCTTTGGTGGTTCCTATACCAGCTTTCCTTGGTCCTTTCTTCAGAACCAGGCCTTCCTATGCCATCTCCACACTTTCTAAAATTAACATGGTAAGGAGGGATCATGCACCAATTTGCATTATCATAGTCTGAAGCAAACCTGCTGGCAGTGTCATTCCCACACTCCCAGGTATGGCAATCTATATCCAAAAGTGTAGGTACCAAAACTGTTTTGTCTTGTGGTTTCCAAATAATCTCATCTGCCAGTACTATCCCCACATTTCAATACCTGGCTCCTGTGTAGTAGATCTTGCTTTGTATTCCCTGCACCATTCTCTCAGAACCAAACATCAGTCAACTATTTGCAAAGTCCAAGGCCTCTCTCTAAATGTACCTATCATTCACCAGGTTTTTCTGGTGATCTCCACATAACATCACCTGTTTTTGCCATTCCCATATTCCCAGAGGATTCTCTGGTCATGTGGTTCCTGTGCCTATATTTCCTAGTGAGTTCGGCCTGAATTCAGCCCACTTGAAGTGTATCTGTACTCTCAGACCTACCTGAAGAGGCTTCCATTGCTCAAGAGATTTGCCTGTTGAGTTCTTCTTAAGGTTAACTGCCACTGCTATCCTTACACATGAGGTCTTGCCTAGTCTTTAGACTGCAACACTGGCTTTCCTTGGTCACCTCTCATAGTCAACACCACCTGGACCAGCCTTGCCTGATAATGGTTATCAGAAAGTTTTCCCCAGCACATAGTTAACTCCCCTAGTTATATGATGAAGTAATTTTACCAATATTACTTTGGAGGAAATGGTTTATTTCAGCTTATAGTTTTGGACTCCAGTAAGGAATCTTGATAGAAAAACTGACACCAAGGCCATAAAGGGAAGTTGGTCACTAACCTTCTACCCACGGGTCATTAAGCATGCTTTTTTATATAACTCAATAAAACCTGAGAAGTATGACACCACCTCTAGTGGGAAGTCCTCTCCAACATTAAACACTAAACAAGCAAATGCTCCACACTCTTCCCTACAGGCCAAACAGATAGAAACATTGACTCAATTAAGGTTCTCTCCTTCCAGATGACCCTAGCTTATGTCAAGTTGGCAAATTATTAATCAAAACAATTGATTATTTATCAACTTCACTGAAATGCATCACTACGAAGTCAACATTTCCTTTCTTGATTATCACCTAGGTCTCAATTAAACTTGTGATGCTTTAAAATATATACTTTTAAAAGCCCTTGAAATATTAAAAAAAAATCAAACACTTGAAAACTTTAGTCTCTTTAAAATAATTAAGGTCTCTTAAAAAGTCCATAGTATCTAAACTCTTGGCTCTTGTAAAACAGAAATAAAACTAAAAGCAAAAACAAGTAAATACAATCTTAATCTAAGATCAAAGAATAAGCCCAGCCTTATGATCAAACAAAAGCAAACCCAAACTATAGAAGGGTAAGCCCCTCAGTGTCCAATGTATGATATTCATTCAAAATTTTCTGGACTTCAAAGAGCTTAGGTAGCTCACTCTGTCATCAGAAGCACAGGAAGGTTGTCTCATTGCTCAGTCCAGGTTCACTCTAGACCTGCTGCTGCCTTGGTGCTCATACCATATACTGGTGTCTCCACTATACTGGGGACTGAATACCAAGTGAGGATATATCTTTTCCAGTAGCCTCTTCTCAGACCACTTCAGGGATTCTGATCTTATCTCACACTGCCAAAGCTCAACTTCTAATCATGCCTCCTTTAATCCTTCCTCTTTCAGTGCCCACTGCTTTCGGTGCTCATACCCTGTCCCAGCATCCCCACTACACTGGGGTCTGAATAGCAAGTGAATCTGTACCTTTTCCAATAGCTTCTTCTCAGGTCTCTTCAGGCTTCTGAACCTACCTAATGATTCTAAGGTTCAACTTCTATCCATATCTTCATTAATCTGTCCTCTTCCACTGCAAGTGAGGATGCTCCTTCAAAAATGGCCTCTTCAGGTCTCTCACAAAGGCAAACCTCAGAGAGATACAAAAGAGTGAGATCAAAACATACTCCAGACATATTTCCACACTCCTATTTTTGGCAAGATTCACTCAAATTCTGGACCAGCATTCCCTCACAGGATCCCATCAATTAATAAACAGATCTCCAGAACACCCTCCACATTGATTAACATCCTCCACAAAGGGAATAACTGCCACAACATTCTCCCAAATGAGGACAAAATATTTAAATATATTACCTCATCAAGCCATACTCATAGCCCCTTCTGTCCTTGTCATGGCCACACTTTCAAACTTAGCTCTGGATGCACTCATTGAGGAGTGAGGTATGATGTTGTCTATTGAACACCAAAGCACAAGAGTCATTTCCATACTACCTGACACATCTCAAGTACTGCTGTTTTCCTGGTCATATCTACAAGCTGGTATGTGCATTCTTCATAATCCTATACCTGCCTGGATATAGATAGGGTAAGGAGACTTTGGCTGGTGAGCCCAAGATCATTGCCTATTAAAGCCATATCCATACTTCCAGGCCTTGCTCCTGTCACACAACTCTTTCACCGGTTTTCCATAGAGATTTCTTCCAAAACCAATCATGGCTGTACCAATTCCACACTCCCAGGTCTAGATCTAGATAGCATGATCAGACACTGACTTTCCTGGTGATGAACAGCACTATTCATTCTGGACCCCCAAGATACAGTCTTCAGATCTAACACTCAGTCACTAAGGTGATTTGTTTGCCTCTAAGGGACAAAGGACAGGGATAAGGGTCAGAGACAAGAAATAGAGAAAGAGGGAAAGATGGAATGGAACCAAGGTAAGGGGGCTGTAGTGGGTAGCCATTCCAGCTTTGATCTGGAACTTCCAACCCCCATTGAGGCTTAAGTAACTGTCACACCTGCAAGGAAAGGCCAAGAGAGGACCCTGAAGACCCGAGATCTGGATGCACCAGCTCTCTTGGTTCCTGGACCCTGGATGCTGGAGGTGGAATGAGCAGAGTTCTCCAGAGAACACCGCTAGACTGCACTATACCTTTCCCAGACCTGTAAGCTATCCCTTCACTTGTAAGTTACCCCACAAAATAAACCTCCCTTTTAACTACGTGGAGTGGCCTTAATAATTTCACCAATATCTGGCGCTCATGTGGGGCAAATTCCGTAGGCCTGGGTGGCTCCCACCCTCAGCTCCTCCCCAGCTGGTGGGCACCTGAAGCTGCAGAGTACTACCTGCGGAGCTCCATAAAACCAGGAAAAACCTACATGGTTTCATTCCTGAAAAAGAACTAATTTGGTCTCAGTCCCGCAGCAAGTTCAGCCCCCAGACCAGCAAAACTGCTGTGAGTGAGGCTCCCTGAGTGCCGGCTCCCCACCCAAGCCTGAGGCTTCCACAGTTTCACCTAGTTAAAATAGACTCACATTGTTCCCAGTGGCACCCTACTTAGGCACAGAGAGGGCTTGGAGCCATGCCTGCTGGCAGACCTCCTGTCTGGAGAGGCAGAGAGGGGCTTAGCAGCCTGCAACTCTCCACACCCTCAAGCTCCAGGGAGTCACCTGAAGAACTGCCTACTGCCTGTGCTCACTCTGCCTCCTTCCAAGGCATTCAGCAGGACCTGCTTTGGTACTATACCAATGCATCCTGCTGGCTGAAAAGTGCTACTACACCTCCCAAAGCCATTGAAAGTTATGATAGGCAAAGCAGCATCTTATTTCAAGTAAAAGTACTTGATAATTTTATACCTTAAAACTGACTAACAAATTTTGAGAAATTCTTGTAATAAGGTTGACAACATTACCTCACAAGAATTTAAAAACCTTTTTGCCTGTATGGTGAATGACATTTTGCTGGAAATATACAACCTTCCTAAGGCATATCTAGCCTGTACCATTTTGGCATTCATCATACTAATTCACACAATGTTCAAATACTGGTTTAATAATAAGAACAAAGATGAGTCATTATTGGGACTGATACAGACTTTAAAAGGTAGCAATGAAGGCTTACAGAAAAAAGATTCTCTTTCTGGCATCTGCTAACCAGGATTTACAGGCTTTCAAAGATAGCAGTGAAATGATTTTATTGATAATAAATATGAATATTTAATGGATAGAACACTAACTCTCCAGAGTGAAGTTGTGGCTACTTAGATACTATATAAGGAAGAAAGATTATTATTAATTAATAAGATAAGGTGAATGGATTCATGTGTTTCTGAGGAACATAAAACTTCTATGATTCCATGAGAAATCTGGAATCCCTTGCAATAGAGGAGGTTTACTGCCTAGAAAAGACCCTAGGTGCTCATCTGCAAGCCCTGGAAGAAACTCAGTAAACATGACAAGGGACCTAATAAGCAGAAGGGTAAGACCATACAGGTTGTAACATCTCCAAATGACTCTCATACAATGGCTTACCCTGTTATCATCCATGAAAAACCAGCAGATGATACACACTCTGTGCCATATATGACATATACATTATACATATGACATATACATTACAACCAATTTCAACAAGGGACTTTAAAAATATAAAGGAAGCAGTAGTACACACTCCACATACATAAGACAGATGCTAAATTCGTGGTCTACCTCACATAGAATCATTCCATATGACTGGCATCAGTTAATTTCAGCTGTTCTAGAATATATCCAGAAGTTACAGTGGAAAAGCTGGTTGAGAGAAGAGGCAAGAAATTTAGAACAACAAGGTAAACTCAGAGGTTTTGTGATCTCCCAAGATCAAACACTTGGTGAGCAATGTTTTGCTGACAGGTATGTACAAGCCAATTATGATGAGCATACAATATCCCTATGCCGTACAGCAGCTCAAAATGCTTGGGAAAAAATTCCAGAACATGGAAAACCAACTGAGGTATACACAAAGATATTTCAGGGACCTCACGAACCCTTCACTGAATTTTTTACAAAGACTGAACACAGCTACAACAAGAGCTGTGTCAGATAAAGAATTAATAAAAGTATTAACTGAGTCCTTGGTGTTCGACAATGCTAATGCAGAATTCAGAAGAATACTTACACCATTAAAGGTCAGATCAGCTCCTTTGGAAGAATGGATTCAATATACTAATGGTGATGAGTCTCTTAACTACAGTAATGAGCTTGGATAGGAGAGACAAATGCCAGAAGTGAAAGAAAGCCCTGTGGTACTAAAAGTTTTAAATGTTTGTCTTCTTGGCACAAAATGGCCTATTGGGCAAAGAACCGCCCTTGCCTCAACTGCTGACAATACGAGTGCTGTCTGTCTGGACAAGCAGGAAACAAGGAAAAGTGACTTCTGAAATCTGCCAAGACAGGGTAAGATGGTCTTTCAGAATTCCTGCTTTTGAAAATGGTCTGTCAGATACACTAGGCCTGTAGCCAATTTGAATGCACCAAAAATGCTGAGAAGCATTAGGTGAGTGACCAGGCAGCCAGCTGTCTCTGTCTACTCTTGCAAGATTCCCGAAATTTGCTTGCATCCATCTTCCATCTCTCAGGTACCATTATATTCCTTCTCAGGTCTTTGATGGGATTGAAGACTAGCAGTTATAGTTACAACATATATATATATATATATATATATATATATATATATGTATATATATGTATAAGTACATATATACATATATATGTATAAGTACATACACATACACATATATATATGTAATATATATATATATATATATATATATATATATATATATATATATATATATATTAGAACATACTTTACGTTAGGACACCTTTTGGAATGATCTTTATAACATGTCATTTACCTATGGTATAGACTTCTCTGGATTTTTGTATGAGTTTCTTGCTTGATATTGTTCGCATTGGTTGTAGTTCCATCCTATCTAGGTCATTATACCTCATTACTCCTGGACAATATTTGATAACCATTCCTTTGTATATAGTCTTGTATTAGCTTAGAACCTTCTTATTTAGGCAAAGGGGGGAGATGTAGTGGGTAGCCATTCGAGCTTTGATCTGGAACTTCCAACCCCCACTGAGGCTTCAGTAACTGTCACGCCTACAAGACAGGGCCAAGAGAGGACCCTGAAAACCTGAGATCTGGATGCACCAGTTGTCTTAGTTTCTGGACCCTGGATGCTGGAGGTAGAACAAGCAGAGATCTCCATAGAACACCGCCGGACTGTGCTACATATTTCCCACCCCCTGTAACTATCCCTTCATTTGTATGTTACCCCACAAAATAAACTTTCCTTTTAACTACATGGAGTGGCCTTAATAATTTCACCAATAGGGGGCAGTGGTATTTGTTCTAGAGAAAAAAGGATGCCTCTGGATAGAGGTGAGATAGTTTTGATGCATAGGAAAACCACACTTCAGTGGATGCCAAACATGTGCATATAGGCAGTACTAATTGGACTTGGTGTGTTATCAACAACAGAATAACACTGCATAGAGTGGGGAGAAGGATATGGTGGTAAGGTCTGGGAAGGGTTCAAAGGGGAGATGGGGGTAGAGATGATCAATATATATATTGCATACACATACAAAATTTTCAAGAATAAAGAAAAACATTAAAAATTCCAAATTGAAAGAGTAATGACAAAAAGAGTGATCTTTAAATTCTCTGCCCTTGGTCTATATAGCCAGGAATTTCTATTTTTCGATCAAGTATGAACAAACATCCTGAGAGTTCTGTTGGTAGAAGGTGCGGGAGACATATGGAAGCATTAATGCGCTTATTAATCTTGCTCCTGTTCTTTGGAGAGGGCACTCCGGCCTCTGATTTCAGCTTCATTTCTTCTTAGAATATTTCACTCTGAACACTGAAACACAGCACTTCATGGAATGCAAAGTAGGACCATTAGTTCTCTTTGACGCTCTTCCAGGATAATTTGACTAGAAATTAATAACTATCAAGTAGAGATATTTTGCCAGTGTCAAGGTAAAAAGATGTTCCATGCTTCTTCCTTCAGGTTACCCACTTTGCACACCACATTTGCATCCAAAGATTAAGTTACAAAACAATTATTGCTTTTTTCTGAGGTCGTGAATTTGGTTCTCGAGATGTTTCAAAGCACTGCCTTCCTCAATTGCTTAGTAACAAGCAGAGTTAATGATACAGTTTCAGTGACTTCATAATAAAGTTCTTTGGGTTTTACTCTTGAACTGATTTTTACAAAGTGTTTGAAAAGAAAATATCCCACATCTATACTATAGACCCCCCCCAAAAAAAAAAAAAACCAAACAAACAAAAAGGAAAATAGCAGTGTATAAATGTAAAAAGGGAAACCCAGTGTTAGGATGGGTTGTTTAATTTTAATTGTGCATGTTCATTAGTTGAGCTAAGGGGACATTTAAACTTTTAATTGCTGGATTTTAGTACTTTGATAGAAGGACCTTGGTAGTCAGCCTCAGGAGGAAAGATTGGCCAAATGAGGGAATGGACGTTTGAGACTAGTTTCAGAAGTGTAATTTAACAGTTTTAGCAAGGCAGAGGGAAATAGAAGGAAGGACAAGACCTGCTGGAGCCACATGTTTGAGTGGGCTAGTGTCCCTTCATTCCACAATTTTGTTTCATTATTGCATCATTGGGTATTGGGTAAGTGAGTGCTACTCTTTCTGACTACTTTGTGCTGACATTGCTGCATTGTTGTTAGGGGACCCAGTGAAGCTAGGTCAAGGATGGGAACAGAAGGCTGTGTCAGTAGCTGTCCAAATTCTGTGGGACCATTTGAGGCTAGTCTGTGAGGTTGGACCAGGAAGTTGATGCCAAAGAGAAAGCTAGTCCTGGTACTGAAGTTGATAGTGCAGTCTGTAGTTGATTTGAAATTTGTTGAGACAGATGACCAGGGACAGGGATGAAGTTAATGAGTTTTAAATAATTATCCTGGATGCACATTTGAAACTGTTATGTTCATGGTCCTGAAGTGTACCATGGGACCATTGGGAATAGGAGTGCCAAGATCAGAGAAAAGGAGGGTAGTACCAAGGAAATGGAGAGAGATCTCAGGGAAAGGAGGATAAATCACACCCTTAGGAATAGACAATAGGCAGGGAAACTTAGGCTGTTGGTTGGCAGGAATACTTATCTGGAGTCTCTTTGGTGTTCTTAACAGAAGCCAGGAAAATTTAGATTGACTGTATAAGGTAAATTGGGAAAAAACTGTTATCTAAAAGCAGGGTCTGGTTGTGAAGGGGAGAATACAAACTGAGATACTTTTGTTACATCAGTGACTTTTGAAATTTAAATATTTTAGGAACATGGATGATTGGGGAGGCTTTTGGCAAATGGTAAGAAGGACAGTATGTAAGGTTTGGAGAGCTGTTGTGGAACGAATGAGAGAACTTAGCTTTGGTTCTCAAAGGCAGATTTGCATGATCAAGGGAACAAGTGTATGAGAGATGTGGAGTAGGGGGTCTTTGAGAGTTTGGGACAGGAATGTAGAGGATCTGGGGAGTGTTGAGGCAAGGGGGTAAGTATGGAGGGAGTGAGGGGAGGACAAATAAGGAACATGAGTGGTGAGTTTTCAGTGAGAATTTTGGAGGGACAGGATCTCAGATCACTGAAGAGATTGGAGTCCTTTTAAGTTAGGAGTTGAGGGAGATGTTAGTGGGAATAGATTGTGAAAGAGGATCAATAGATTGTGAAAGACAATCCCAGAGTTTGATTTGTTTTTCAGTTTTAGAGTTGAGCAGAGGGGCTGCAGAAAGATCATATTGACAGGGAGATTAGCCATCAGTGGTATTGCCTAGAGTTTTGGAGAGGTAGGCTACAGGGTCAAAGGGCAGTCTTAGGAAAGGAGAGTTTAGCTTTGGAGGGTGAGAGCTTGTAATTTCTGGAGCTAATGAAACTGAGGAGAGAAGTGGTGTTAGTTTGGCTATCAGAGAAGTGTAGAGAACTGCGTGCAGCCTTGCCTCAAAGATGGCGCTGACTTCTGCCTTGCACCCTCCCGACAGTGAGTGCTCTCTGTGATAAACAACTCCTTATTTGGCTAAGGATAAGGATTTGGCTTGCTACGTGTGTACCTGGATCTATCCACAGGACCCACGTGGCAGATTGGGGTTGGCTGCCCAGAAGCTATTGAGGTTGTGGGTTGGCTTTCCCCAGGGTCAGAAGATTGTTTCAAGGTTCCTGAATAAACTGCTTGGAGAAGAGCCTGGTGTTGCATCTTTCTTGCTAGTCAAGGCGGATGCGACAGAGAAGGAAGAACTGTAACATAGGAAATTATCTGCATACTGAATCAGGCAGGAGGAAAGGGGGAAGTCAGGCCAAGTCTGTAGCAAGTGTCTGGTCAAAAATTCGGGACTGTCTCTGAATCCTTGGGGAAGGATAGTCCAGGTCAGTTTTGGGGATTATTAAGTATCAGAATCTGTCTTTGTGAAGGCAAAAATGTCTTGGAAGTGGACATCCATGAGTATTGGAAAGAAAGTGATTTTAAAATTTAGTACTCAAAATACGAGTGATGTTGTCAGTGATGATGGGGAGGATATCATAATGGTTAGAGACTTAAGAGTGTAAAGGGACAACAGTATTAATACAGCATTGGTAGTGGACTAGGATGAAAGTTTTGTTAGGTTTTTCAATTGAATAGATAAATAAAATGTAGTACATATACACAATGGAATACTACTCAGCAGAAAAACAAGGACATCATGAGGTTTGCAGGCAAATAGAAGGATCTAGAAAAAATCATCCTGAGTGAGGTAACCCAGACTCAGAAAGACAAACATGGTATGTACTCACTCATAGGAGGATACTAGATGTGGATCAAGGATGACTGGACAGCTACTCACATCACCAGTGAGGCTACCTGGAAAACGGTACCCCAAGAAAGACACAGAGAAATGGATGAAATCTACATGAACAGCCTGGACATGAGTGGGAGCAATGAAGGGCGAGGGTCGAGGGAAAGAGAGCGGGAGATCCTAGCTGGATCAAGAAAAGAGAGGGAGAACAAGGAATAGGAGACCATGGCAAATGAAGACCACATGAGAAAAGGAAGAAACAAAGAGCTAAAGAGGCCCACAGAAATCCACAAAGATACCCCCCACAAAAGACTGCTGGCAATGGTCGAGAGACAGCCGGGACTGACCTACTCTGGTGATGGGATGTTCAAACACCCTAATAGTTGTGCCATAAACCCCATCCAAGGACTGAGGAATCTGGATGCAGATGTCCATGGCTAGGCCCCTGGTGGAGCACTGGGAGTCTAATTAGTGAGAAAGAGGAGGGTGTATATGAGGAAGAATTGTTGAAACCAAGTTTGGATAAAGCACAGGGACAAATAACCAAATGAATGGGAACACATGAACTATGAACCAAAGGCTGAGGGCCCCCCAACTGGATCAGTCCCTCTGAATAGGTGAGACAGTCGATTGGCTTGATCTGTTTTGATGCATCTAGGCAGTGGTACCAGGTCCTGGGCTCTTTGCATGAGTTAGCTGTTTGAAACCTGGGACTTATGCAGGGACGCTGGGCTCAATCTGGGAGGAGGGGACTGGACCTGCCTGGACTGAGTCTATCAGGTCGATCCCAGTCCTCGGGGGAGACCTTGATCTGGAGGACGTGGGAATGGGGCATGGGCTGGGGGGAAGGGGAGGTGGGCAGGAAGGGAGAGAACAAGGGAATCTGTGGCTATTATGTAGAACTGAATAGTATTGTAAAATAAATAAAAACAATATGATAAAAAAAATACAAAAAAAAAAAGAATTGTTGAGACCAAGGTTGGATAAAGCACAGGGACCAATAGCTAAACAAATGGAAACACATGAACTATGAACCAATGGCTGAGGGGCCCCCCAACAAATCAGGCCCTCTGAATGGGTGAGAGAGCCGGTTGACTTGATCTGTTTGGGAGGCATCCAGGCAGTGGGACCGGGTCCTGTGCTCGTTGCATGAGTTGGCTGTTTGAAACCTGGGGCTTATACAGGGACGCTTGGCTCAATCTGGGAGGAGGGGACTGGACCTGCCTGGACTGAGTCTATCAGGTCGATCCCAGTCCTCAGGGGAGACCTTGATCTGGAGGAGGTGGGAATGGAGGATGGGCTGGGGAGAAGGGGAGGGGGCGGGAGGGGGGAGAACAAGGGAATCTGTGGCTGATATGTAAAACTGAATTGTATTGTAAAATAAAATTAAATTAAATTAAAAAAATATGGGAGTATTGTAGGGTGAGGAGGTGAGACATAAAAATGATGGGTTTGAGGGCTAGGCAGGTGCTGGTTAAAGGTATGAAGTATTGGTGTTTGGAGGTGTAGGCAGAAGGGTGTTGGATTATTATAGAGAGAGGTTTATAATGTGCAGAAAGGGAAGTAGAAATGGTATTCCATAAAATGGGGTAACTAAAGTAGGAAGAATATAAAAGGGGCTTTGTGATTTTAGACAGTGAGAGAGTATACGAATACAGGCTGAGGAAAGGACAAGGAGTGGGGTGTCCTGGGAGTTGCTGTAGGAGTAAAGGGCAAAATTTATAGCAATTCTGGAGAGGACCTCTTTTTCTAGTATGATAATGGAACATGATGGAATGAAGAGGAAAAAAACTTGAAAGGAGCAAGTTAAGGAAGAAGTATGGAGGGTCTGAAGGGCTAGTTGTGTATTGTGACTATAGGTGATAGAAAGATGTTAGCATCAAATAAAGGAAAAAGAAATGTGAAAAAGCTTTTTATATACCTTAGGTTACTTTCTCAGACCCATAAACCACTTTCTCAAACCTTCATGACTTAAACATTTGTATTTTCCAACATTAACACAAATTTTCATAACTTTAAAACTATCTTAGACCTGCATACTTTGTATGATTCATTTTCCTTGACCTGTATAACTTACTTGTCTGATCTTATAATCTTCAGAAAATTCAAATATTTCTTAGTGTGAAGCCTGTCAGTAAGGTAAACTGTATATATGAAATGGACTAACAATGAAACTGGGTGTTTGTTGTTGTTAAAGGCACAGTTAGCCATAAATATCACCAGAGACCTGAGAAGGATAAATTTGTATAGAAAGTATAATTTAAACAGTTTTTGTATCAATTAAAATGACAGAAACCTTCTGGCTACCTAGATAGTTACCCTAGGTTCCTCTGTGTTTTTTAATGGCAGAGGTCCCAAGACAGCCTTAGTCTTCAGCTGTCAGGTCCAGAATATCTGATAGACTTTCTTATGGATTAAAAACTTAGGAAGAACTGGCATATCTTGTCTAGGCAAAGAATGGCAATCAACTCCCCAGTTTCCTCTTTATCCATGGTTTGGAAAGGGTCATAGCATCAGTTGAGGTGAAGGGCAGTTTTTTACCCAGTGCCCAGCTTTGCCTCATTGAAGCAAGCTCCAGGTAGAGTTTATTTTGTTGAACCACTGTCTTCCAAGGAGATTAGTGGTGTTGCCAGGAGCTGGCATGTCTTTCTATCATGAAAAGTCTTTTATTAAACATTTTAAATGCCATGTACAGCAGATCTCTGAAAAGTTTGGGGAGCAAGTATTTATTAAGTATATATGATTTTAAGCTAAACATTGAAGACACATATACAGGAGACTAAATTAAAGTTTATTTATGTAAACAATAAATGTAGTAAACTTTTGTCATTACAAAATTGTACAATTTATTTTGTATGACTGAGTTTAAATTGTATGCCATGGCAGGACAGGAAAGAGTTAACAAGTAGGGACAGTTGTCAGGGCCTTGTTGGAGTGAGGTGTGAGATAAGAAGGACCATAAAGTAACTAAAAGTGCAGGATTTGGCTTTAGGGAGGAAGGAGGGAGGAGGAGGTGGCCATAACAATGTAACAGCACAGGAAGAGCTGACATGGGATCAAATGTGGCCCAAAAGATGGACAGGTGTAGCAGACTTTCTTTTGGGCCACCATCCATCTCCCAAATAAAGACACAAGAGACTTAATTTTAGTTATGAATGCTTGGCCTTAGTTTACGCTTGTCCCACTAGCCGATATAACTCAATTTAACCTATTTCTCTTCATCTAATTTTGCCTTGAGCTTTTTACCTTGCTTTCATTCTGTGTGTCCTACTCTTTTCTGACTGCCTTGTGGCTGCCTGGCTGGCCCCAGGTATCTCCCCCTCTTTCTACCTCATTTTCTCCTCTCTCTCTTCTCTCTTGGTTCTCTGTCATTCAGCCCTGCCTGTCCCTCTACTGTCTAGCTATTGGCCATTTAACATTTTATTAGACCAATCAGGTGCCTTAGGTAGGCAAGGTGAAACAAATGTAACACATTTTTACATAGTTAACATTATATTCCACAACATCAGGACAGAACAATTTTAACACAATTGCTTGGCATGTTCTGTAGATTATATATGGGAAAGCACAAAAGCAGGGCAGAAAGCAATATCCAGATTCAGGGTATAGTGGGAACAGCATTCAGCATGCCCTTTCAACAGATTAGGTTCTATAGCTATGTTCTGACATCCAACAAGAATAAACATGTCTTATCAATTGAATGTAAAAGTACATCACAGGAGGCATGGAATTACATCCAAGAACAATGAAGGGAGAAGTGCACCTGAAGTAAATGGCTCTCTGCTTTTTTTTTCCTGGAGCCTCTCTGAAAGTTCTCAAAGGCATTGTTCAGGATGCATCATTCTCTTGATATGTTCCTACAGATGGTGTTCTAGTGACTATCAACAGAAAAACAAGAACACAGTTGGGCATGTGATTGTACAGGCCAACTTGGTTCTAAGGGCACTGTCCAGGAAATCTGAATGGGGGAAATTTGTATCCAAAATCAGGCCTGGATCAAATGTGTCTCTAGCAAGAGAAGTTTCAGGAGATCACCTAGCACACACTATACATGAGCAATACATCTAATGTTAACTTTGAAATGTGGAGATGCCACAGTTATGCTTGATTTGGTGGGATGTTAACCAGAGAAAGGCAGAACAGGAGCTTAATAATCAATCACTGAGGGAATTTAGGACAGGGATCAAGGAAAAACCAAGAGCAAAAATGGACGTATAGATTATGGAGGAACACTATTTTCTTGCTTGCTCACTGAGAGTAAATCAGTATGCTTTCTTTTACAACCCAACATTACCTGTCCAAGTGTAGCACTACCCCCAGTGCCCTGGACCCTGCCAGATCAATCATTAATCAAGAAAAGGCTCTACAGGATTTCTTACATGACATTTTTCTGAAGGCATTTTCTCAATTGAGATTCCTTCTTCTCAGATAACTCTAGATTGTGTCAAGCTAACAAAGAAATACCCAGCACAAATAGGCCCCACTCCTCTCTGACAACTCTATGATAGATAACTTCAATGAGAGGTATAAGTAGAAGAATACTCAAATATAATTTCTGAATTGTGGCAGTGAACTATTAAATGACCATTACAAACTGATGTCTGCTGAAAGAAGTAAAATAAAAAATGATCCACATGTAGTACACACTCATGTCTGTATTCCATATATAATGTGTATTTGTGTTTATGTGCACAATCATAGACAAACACACACAGACACAAAATGAGGTAGGAACATAAAAGTTATACCCCAAATAGGAACTCTAGGCAGATCAAACCAGCAGTGTAGAAAGTCTTTTATTTATGTATTTATGTATGTAAGTATGTATGTATGTATTTATTTACTTATTCATTTATTTATTCATTCATTCATTCGTTCGTTCATTTGATCATTTGGGCTGCTTCCAATTCCTTTTTAAAAGTAGTTTATGTTCAAGAAAGGTTAGGCCTCCCATGGATGTCAAACCATATGACATATCAAGTTGCAGTAAGACTAAGCACCTCCCCTTGTATAAATGATTGGTAAGGCAATCCAATATGAAGAATAAGATTCCAGGGGTGCAAAAGAGTCATAGACAGCCCCTGTTCCATTGTTAGGAGTCCACAAGAAGACCAAGCTACACAACTGTAACATGTTCAGAGGGCCTAGGTCAGTCCCCTGTAGCATTCCTGGTTTTTATTTCAGTCTCTGTGAGAGCATATGAGCCAAGGGCAGTTGATTCTATGGGATTTTTGTGTTTTCTTTACCCCTCTGGTTCTTTTAATCCTGTCTTCTCTTCTTCCACAGAATTATCTGAGCTCCACATAAGGCTTGGTTGTGAATCTCTCCATCTGTTTCTATCAGTTGCTGGATAAAGCCTCAAAGATGACAACTGATCAAGACAACAATCTATGAGTATAGCAGAATATCATTAGGCATCATTATCTTGGCATCATTTATTTTTGCCAGTAATATTTGGTTCTACTCTAAGTTTCTGTGATATACAACACCTAGGTCCCAGCACTCCAGGTAGTATCAGTGGTGGGCTACCTCTCATGGCACTGTCTCAGGCTAGACAAGTTATTGGTTGGACACTCTAATAATTTCCATGCCATTTTTACCCCAGCATATCTTCTAGGTAGAACAAATTGTTGGCCAAGTGTTATGTACCGGGGATGGTGTCCCAATCTCTCCACTGGAAATCTTGTCTGGTGTCTTAGGGTTTCTATTACTGTGACAAAACACCATGACCAAAGAACAAGATGGGTAGAAAAAGGGTTTACACTTCAGCATTGCTATTCATCACTGAAGGAAGTCAGGACAGGAACACAAAACAAGGCAATATTCCAGAAGCAGGAGCTGATGGATATCCCTGTGCTGGGGGAATTTCTTTCTGTATGCTGTGAACATGTATTGCTCCTATTGGCTAATAAATAAAGCTGTTTTGGCCTATAACAAGAAAGCTTATAGCCAGATAGGAAATCCAGGCAGAGAGAAGGTGGAAAAGATGCCAGCTGCCACTAAAGGAGCAATAAGATGCCAGGAGACTGGTAAAACAATGGCCACATGGCAACATATAGATTAATGGAAATGGGTTGAGTGAAGCTATAAGAGCTAGCTAGCAAGGAGCTGAAGTTATAGGCCATACAGTGTGTAAGTAATACAAGCCTTTTTGTGTTTACTTAGGTACAAGTGGCTATAGGACCGGGTGGAACACTGAAAAATTTCTAGCTATAATTGGCATTCAAAATGGTAGCAAGAATTTCCACCCAAAACCTCACAAAGCTTTTTAAAAAAAGTTCTAAAATGGAGCCACAATCATCTTCCTAGTTGTATCTCTCAGGCAAGTCATACAAAGAGGCTGCAGTGTGCAGGCTTGAGCTACAGTATGATGGGTTCAAGATGTATGGGCTTGACCTACAGCAAAGTGGATTTTCATTGCAGTACATGGAGGTCAGAGAAGGATTAAAGATTCATAGGAAGACAGATCCAGATGAAATAAAACTCTAAATGATTATAGTTTGTGTAAAATATATGTAGACTTGGAAGAGAGAGGAAAAGGAGCATATGGAGTTACATAAAGAAATAGTTTTAAAAAATAAAGTCTTCAAAGAGAAAGTTAAGCCACATAAAGATGAAAATTACACAAAGAATCTGGATACTGCATATTATTATATTATATTTGGGATTTTTAACTGCAGTGAGACTTTTGATTGTAGAGACTACTCAGTTAAACCAAAATGTATATTTTAATGTTATCTTTACTTCAAAATTTGTGTCTAAGGATACATTGCTTTAGAAAACAGTTTCTGCTTTTGGTTCCACAGAAGATGAGAAGCTGTGGATTGCTTCCAAACTAATATGGTTTGATCAACCAAGACCCCTGAAAGTTTGATATAGCCTAACAGACTACTACAGCCAAGATTTAACTATAATTCTTAATTTTCTCAGGATCCCAATAAGATTACCAGTGCCCCCAACCAGCAGGAAGTAGTATAATAAGCTATGCCCAAATTCCCAAAATATTGTTCATAAATGTTTATTTTTATTTAAAGAGGGTTGATTGTAAATGCAATCTCCTTCTAAAGAAGAAAGGATGAAAGCATAGATTATTGAATCTCCTTTTAAAGAGCAACAACTTGTTTGAAACGTTTTACATTGTTATGGAATTTGTTTTATTGATGCAAATTTAAAGTTGATTTTTTATACTGTATACATTTCTACCCTTATTTGAGGTACTATGTTTGTGCAAGTCATTTGACATTATAATGCATAATTAAAATATACAGATTAATAATTAGGCACGTATGATAGTCAAACTTATAGTCATGTTAAGTTTTCTAGGTATACATAGATATATTTCAATAAGGTAGACAATCTCCAAACACTTCAAAGACCTACAGTATATGGTATTTAAAATGTTTTAAAAACTTAGCATTTTCTGGAAAATGTGAAACTTCTGTTCCTGGCATCACCAATTTACTTCAAAGATGATAATGTGTACCAATGAAACTCATTATGAAGTTTGCTTTCTTTGTGGCAAAAGTTAGCCACTGGCAAAAAGTACCCTTGCTTCAACTGCTTTACAGGATGCTATATAAACCAGACATACAGGACCCATAGGAAGGTAACCACTGACTTGCAAGACAAGATGGTTCTTCAGGTTTCTGCTTTGCAGAAGAAACTGTCAGACATTCTGCAGAACATAGGCAGTAGTGACTGATGACCTTTGCCAGAATGGGTGGAATAGCCCTTAAAATTTCCTGCTTCACTGAAATCTATGCCAGAGACTCTATGCCTGTAGGCTGAAGATAGATGCCCTAATGTTACAGAGGAACTTTGGATGACTGTCCAGGCAGCCAGATGTCTCTGTAATTTCTAGAAATTTGGAAGTTGCTTTCAATGCACTTCCTGTTTACTTAGGTAATATTATATCCTCCTGTGGTCTTTGATGGAGTTGAACATTGGATAGTTATAGTTTTCTTTAGTCATGATAAAAGACAAATTATATATAAAACTTCAGACTCACAAAAATAGGATAGATGGTAGAATATTTTCTGATTTTGCCAAATATAGCCTCGATATTTTAACTGTAACTTCTTGCTTGATAACTGTTTTGTTATATGTAATTTTACTATGTTAAAGTTATAACCTTCCTTTTTGATTAGACCAAAAAGGGAAAGTGCTGGGAGATGTCTTTCTGTATGCTATGAATACATATTTCTCCAATTGACTAATAAGTAAAACTGTTTTGGCCTATGGTAAGAAAGATTACAGGCAGGTAGGAAATCCAGGCAGAGCATGAGAGGAGAATGGCAGAGTAGGAGAGATGCTAGCTGCCACCAAAGGAGCAACAACATGCCTGGAGACCAGTAACCCCTGGCCATGCAGCAACATATAGATTAATATGAATGGGTTGAGTTAAGTTTTGAAAGCTAGCTAGCAAGAAGCTGAAGCTATAGGCCATAAAGTTTGTAATATAAGTCTCTGTGTGCTTACTTGGGTCTGAGTGCTACAGGACTAGGCAGGACACAGAAAAACTTCTTGCTATATCCCTAAATCAGAAGATGAAGCAGAGGCCATGGAGGGGAGCTACTTACTGGCTTGGTTTCTCTAGCTTTTTCAGTTCACCTTCTTATAGAACCCAAGCCCAACAGCCCAAGGAATGCACTGCCTACCATGAGGGTGGAACCTCACCCATTGATCACTAAATTGGAAAACGCCACGCTTTACAGCTGAATCTCAAGGAGGAATTTCCACAGCTGAGGTTCCTTCCTCTGATGACTCTAGTTTGTGTGAAGTTTACACACAAAAACATCCAGTGTATCTGGTTACAGGAGATGACCAGTTCAGTCTACATATCCCTTATTATTTGGAATCTTAGTTGGAGTCACCCTTGTAGGTTCCTGGGGGTTTCTGTTGCAATAGGTTTCTACCTCATCATGAAACACCACCTCTATTCCAGTTGTAACTTCCAGTACTCTCCCCCTCCTTCCTACCACGTGATCACTCCTGTTGCCATCCTCACCCCCAGTTCACCCATGAAATATATTCTATTTATCCATCCCAGGGATATCCAAGCATCCCTCCTTGAGCCTTCTTTGTTACTTAGCTCCTCCAGGTTTGTTGATTGTAGCATGGTTATTCTTTACAGCTAATAGTGCTCATAAGTTACTATATACCATATTTGTTTTTCTGGCCCTGGGTTACCTCACTCAGGATGATTTTTTTCTAGTTCCATTAATTTGCCTGCAAATTTCATGATGCCATTGTTTTTAACATTTGAGTAAAACACCATTGTGTAAATTTACCACATTTTCTTTATCCATTATTTAGTTGAGGGACATCTAGGTTGTTTCCAGGTTCTGGCTATTACAAGTAATTCTGCTATGAACATAGTTGAGCAAGTATCCTTGTGATATGATGGAGTGTCCTTGGGGTATATGTGAGGGAGTGGAATAGCTGGGTCTTGAAGTAGATCAATTCTCAATTTTCTGAGAAACCACCACACAGATTTCCAAAGTGCCTGTACAAGTTTGCACTTCACCAGCAATTGAAGATTGTTCCCCTTGATCCACATCCTCTGAAGCATAAGCTGTCATTTATGTTTTTGATTTTAGTCATTCTGACAGGTATAAGATGAATTCTGAGTAATTTTGATTTGCATTTCCCTGGCGCCTAAAGATCTGAACATTTCTTTATGTCTTTCTCAGTTATTTGAGATTCATTTGTTGAATATTCTCTTTTTAGATCTGTATCCCATTTTTATTTGGATTATTTGGTTTTTGATATCTATTTAATGAATTATTTATATAATTTGGATATTAGCCCTCTGTCAGCTGTGGGATTGGTGAAGCTCTTTTCCCATTCTGTAGACTGCCATTTTATTCTACTGATGGTGTCCATTGCTTTACAGAAGCCTTTAAGTTGATGAGGTCCTACTTATTAATTGTCATTCTTAGTACATGTCTTAATGGTGTTCTGTTCAGGAAGTTGTATCCTGTGCCAATGCATTCAAGGCTATATCCCAATTTTGCTTCTGTTAGGTTCAGTATATCTGGTTATGTTTGAGGTCTTTTATCCACTTGGACTTGAATTTTGTACAGGGTGATAGATATGGACCTATATGCATTCTTCTGTATGCTGACATCAACTTAGACCACCACCATTTGTTGAAGATGCTTTCTTTTTTCATTGTACACTTCTGGCTTCTTTATTTAAAACCAAAACAAAATAAAACAGGTGTCCATATGTTATGTGGATTTATGTTTGGGTCTTATATTGGGTTACATTGATCAACGTGTCTGTTTCTATGCCAATATCATGCAGTTTTTATTATGATATCTCTCTAGTTGAGTTGAAATCAAGAATGGTGATACATCTGCCTCTGGAAGATTTTTCATTGTACAGGATTATTTTAGATATCATTTTTTTTCATATGAAGTTGAGTATATTGTTATTTCAAGGTCTGTAAAGAATTGTGTTGGAATTTTGATGGGAATTACATCGAATCCATAGGTTGATTTTTGTAAGATGGCTATTTCTACTATGTTAATCCTCACAATCCATGAGCATGGGAGATCTTTCCATCTATTGATATCTCTTTCAATCATTTTCTTCAAAGACTCGAATTTCTTGTCATACAGGTCTTTCATTTGCTTGGTAAGAGTTACTCCATTTTATTACACATTATTAGTGGCTATTGTGAAGAGTCTTTTGTCCTAAATTCTTTCTCAGCCCATTTGTAATTTCTATATAGGAGGGTTACTGATTTTTGTTAGATAGTTTTGTATCCAGCCACTTTTGTGAAGGTGTTAATCAGGGTTTAGGAAATCCCTGGTAAAATTTTTGGGCACTTTATGTAGACTGTCATAGAATCTGGAAGTAGTGATACTTTGAATTCTTCCTTTTTCTATTTTTATCCTCTTGATCTCCTCCTATCACTATAGCTAGCAGTTATGTACTGTGATAAATCAATATGGAGAGAATGGATAGCCTCATCTTGTTTTTCATTTTAGTAGAATTGCTTTAATTTTTCCCATTTAATTTCCTTTGACTGTCAGCTTGTTATATTTTGTCTTTATTATGTTTATGTATGTCCCTTTTATTCCTGATCTTTACAAGACTTTTATCATGAAAGGGTGCCTGGTTTGTCAAAGGATTTCCCATCATCTAGTTAGATGATCATGTGGATTTCATTATGATGTTACAAGGGCAATTTTTTTCTGGTCAAATTTATTTGGTGTGTGTTAAGCTTCTTGTGACTTTATAGGTATGTCTTTCCTTAGGTTAGGAACATTTCTTTATAAGATTTTGTTGAAAATATTTTCTGGGATTTGGTCTGAGAATCATCTCCTTCTTCTATTCCTATTATTCTTAGATTTGGTCTTATCATAGTGTCCCAGAAGTTCTATATATTTTTTCACAAATTTTGTATATTTGACATTTTCTTTAACCAGCATATCTATTTATTCTATTGTGTCGTCTATGCCTGAGACTCTCTTCCATCTGTTGTATTCTGTTGGTGATATTTTGTCTGTAGTTTCTGTTCGCTTACCTAGATTTTCCATTTTCAGAATTTCCTCTGCTTGTATTTTCTTTATTCTCTATTTCTAGTTTCAGGTCTTTACCAGTTTTATTTGTTTCCTTTAATGGTTTGTTTTTTACTTGTTTTTGTTGTCATTTTTAAGGGATTTATTGATTTCCTCCAGGTTTTTATTGTCTTTTCCTTGATTTCCTTAAGGAATTCATTCCTTTCCTCCTTACAGACTTCTATCATCTTCATAACGTTGGTTTTAAGATATTGTTTGTGCTTCAGCTATGTTGAAATATTCAGGGATTGATGAGCACTGGTGGCCACAAGTTGCCCTGGCTGTTATTGAATGTGTTCTTACACTGACATCTAAGCATCTGGATTTGGAGTGATTATAGGTCTAGGTGTCAAATATTGTGTTTGTTGGTGTTGAACAGACATTTTCTTCCTTGGTTTCTGTTTCCTCTCCTGTCTGCTATCTGGAGTGGACTGTGATTTAATAAGGAGGCTCTGCCCAAGTTGAGAGTTGTACTTTTGAAAAAAGAGGCTGGGAATTTGAGAGGGGGAAGTGTTAAAAGAAGGATAAGGAGGGTTATAGGAAAGGTTTCGAGGGAAGAAAGGGAACTCAATTATTGTCTTAAAGATAAAAAATGAAAGTCTGTGCACTAACAAACTTGAAGACATAAAATGGGATGAATTACTTCATATATACCACCTACCAAAGTTAAGTCAGATTAAATAAATTGCCTAAAGAGGCTCATAAACTCAAGTTAAATAAAAGAACTAATTAAAAATCTTATAATCAAAACTACTCCCACACCACTAACCAAAAACAAAACCAAATCAACAACATCAGCAACAAGAAAAAAAATCCTAGTGATCGATTAAGTGCAGATTTTTATAACACCTTCAAATAAAAATTAATGTCAATATTCTACAGGTTTTCTAAAGCATAGAAACTGAAGAAGTACATTTTATTTTTTTATAATGCCACTATAACATACTACCTGTACCACATAAAGATCAAACAAAAAATTATAAAGATTCCTATGAGTATTTATGCAAAAATTTTTAATTAAATACGTCTTCAAAGAATCTAAGAACACAGAAAATATGTTATAAACCATGATCATGCTGCCTTAATCACAGAGATGTAGAGATGGTTACACATATTGTATAAGCCTTGAAGAGTCTAGGAATGGAGGGACATACCTCAGCATATTAAAGGCAATTTACATTAAGCCCATAGCTAACACCAACATAAATGGAGAAAACCTCAAAGCATTTCCACAAACGTCAGGAAAAATATGCAGATGTCTACTCTCTCCATTCCCATTCAATAAAGTATTTTAAGTTTTAATTAGAACAATAAGAAAACTGTGGCAGATCAAGGGGATGAAATGAAGAAAGGGAATAAGTTAAAGTACATTTATTTACAATGTAATATGGTTTTATTGAAAGAGCTCCCAAAAACAATACCTGGAATCCCCTATGAATAATAAATACAGTCAATAAATGAACAAGGCACAAAAATAACATGCAAAAGTCAACAGCTTCACTACATAAAAATGTCAAAAAGATAGGTAAAGAAATCAGGGAAATAGTTCTATTCACAATAGCCAAGAATATGTCATTTGATAAGTAACCAGACAATGGAAGACTTGTATAATAAAACCTTTAAGACATAGAAGACAACAGAACATGCAAACATCTCCTGTACTCATGATTGATAAGTATAGTGAAAATGGCCATCCGACTAAAAGCAATCTACAGATTCAATGAAATTTCCATCTAAATTCCCACAGACCTTCATAGAAATCTAAAGAAATAAATGACTTTGAGCTTTATATGGAAACACAAAAATACCAGGATAGCTGAAAAGTACTCCTGAAAAATAAACTCCTGGAGGTATTACCTTCCCAGATTTCAACTGGTACACAAAGTGTATGAAAAAAAGCCACAGTGTTGGCATAAAAACAGGCGCATTGATCAATGGAAAAACACCGAAAACCCAGATATAAGTTCAAAGTAATACAGATTCCTGATCTTTCACAATAGGCCAAATATTTGCACTGGGAAAAAGATAGCATCTTCAATCAATCGGGGACTGTATGTGGAATAGTGCAAATAAATCCATGTTCATCACTCTTCTCAAATCTCAATGCCAACGGAGTAAATAACTCAACATAAGACCAGATGATGTGAATCTGATTGAAGAGAAAGTGGGAAGTAGGTTTAAACTCATGGGCACAGGAAAGTAATTTTAATGGAAAGAGCAGCATTAACACAGGCACTAAGACTGACAATTAATAAATGGGACCACATAAAGCTGAAAATCTTCTATATAGCAAAAAATGGCATCATTCAGGAAATTAGCTTCCTTATGAATGGGGAAAAATGTTTACCAACTAAATATCTGATAGAGGGTTAGTATCCAAAATACATAAAGAACAACAACAATAATAACAAAATCTCTGAGAATCAATACAACAAATTTCCCAGTTTTAAAAAGTGGATTACGTAACATGCATTAAATTCTCCAAAGACAGATAACATGTGTCCAAGGAACATTTAAAATAATGTTCAGCCATTCTAAGCCAGCAAGAGCATGCAAGTTAAAACCACTTTGAGATTTCAACTTACATTATTCAGAAAGCAAAGTTCAGGAAATGAAATGACAGCATGTTGCTGGCACTGCTCTTGGGAAAGGGGAACATTTATGCCTTGAAGGTAGCGCTGAAAACTTGTACAGCCCACTGGAGAAATTGGTGTGCCGCAATTAAGAAAAATGAAATTATGGAATTCACTGATAAATAGATGGAGATAGAAAACAATGATACTGAGTGAGGTCACTCAGATGTAAAAACATAAATATTGTATATTTTATGAAGAAGGACAACTAGCACAAAATTCCATTTAAAAAAAACCATAGAAAATTCTACTGCAGTAGAATCTTTCAAAAATATGTACACATATGAAAGGAATATAAATGGAGTAACAAAGTAATAGGAGAGACCTTGCCCAAACTGGACATCTTATGACTCCCAGGAAAATCTCTAGTGACAGTATTGTGTTACATGCTGTTGATTGGTTGGCCAAAGGGAGTCCACTTAAACCCTCACTCAATAGAGGCTAGTGTCAGGGCTATTGGTAACCCTCCATAAACTGAGCCTGGGGCCCTATTACTGAAGACAACCCTTATATATCCCACTAAACATGAAAAGTTTGAAGTAGTAAGTAGAAGCTTCCCCCCTACTCATTAGTGTTCATGGTACTCAAAAATACTGGAAGAGGCATACAAATAGACAATATGGAGAGTGAGAGACTTTGGAACACCCAGTTCTAACTGACATGTCTTCATGAAACCCCTTCCCTCAAGCTCAGGGATCTATGTAGAAGAGGAGGTGGGAAGAATGTAAAAGCCATAGAGGACAGATGACATCAAGGAAGCTCTGTTTTCCAAACTCACAGGCTTGATCCACATATGAAATCAGAGAATGTAGTCTCATACACAAGGCATGCAGATGTTCAAGGCAAATGGGATCCTGGACCTGAGAGTGGGAAGTACACACAAGCTCCTACTCAAAATGAAGAAGCTGTCTGCAATTGATAACCACTGGCAAAGAAAAATTTGTTTCCTCTAATATAGTCTTACTGGGCTTAGTCACCATACCTCAGTGTAAACTGCATTGGCAGAAGTACTTGATCAACCCATAAGGAACTCAGTGTTATTTTAATGTAAGTTCTGTCTTAATTTGCTTTCTTTGAGAAATTTTTTTACTTACTGGTTTTGGTTCATATATTTGGCTTTCCAATTATTTGTTTTATTTTGTTTGGGGGGAGGCTCATATGTGCTGTTATTGCTGTTTATTTTTAAATAGAGTGCGATAAAGAACAAAAAGTTAGTGCATTGGGAGATTTGAGGAATCTGAGAGAAACTGGAGATGGAAAACCATGATCAGTATGCATTGTATGCAAAATTTTTAATTAAAGACAATAAATAGATAAATAAATAAATATCAGATATCTTAGATACCAAGATAAAGCCAGCTTGCTAATGGCAGATGATTTCTTTTATGTACAGTTTTATTGGTTTTGCAAGTGTTTTCCTGAGAACACTTTGCTGTTTTCATCATGAATATATACCTGTAGCTTTCCTTTTTTGTTATGTTGTTGACTGGTTTTGGTATTAGAATAATACTGATTGTGCAGAAGGAGTATGATATTGATCCTTTCACTTTCTAATAATTCAAATAATTTAGGAAGTTTTGGTTGTAAGTCTTTTATGACAGTATGATAGAGTGCTGCTATTAATACAACTGGACATGATTATTATCATTATTATTGTTGCTGTTTTTCAAACGCTGTTTTGATGTTTTTGTTTGTTTTGTGTCTGTTCAAGTTCAGAAAATTTTCTTGGTTTCATTTTGTCTAACTCTAGAAAAGCATTCATTTCTTTTGGATTTTCTAACTTCTAACTTAATGGAGCATAAGCTTTTAAAGTATTTCCTGGTAATTTTCTTCTTGTGTGTTGTAACATTTTCTTGTTTGCCTTTGATTCTGTTTATTGTAGTCTCTTTGTTCTTTTTCAGATTAATTGTGGAAAATATCTACTAATCTAAAATTCACAAACAACCATCTCTTCTATTGTTTATTCTTTATATAGTTTTCTTTATTCCTGTTTCATTCATTTCTGCTGTGATTATTTATTATTTCTTCCCATCTACTGGATTCACATTTGGCTTGGTCTTGTTGCCTGAAAATTGTTGAGTTGCATCATAGCTTGTTTCGATGTACTTTCTCATTTTTCTACTTCTTTTAATTTATTCTTTGTGTCTTTCACATTATCCATCTCCATCCCATTCATTTCCCTGTCCCTTTGTATCCACATTCTGCACTTGTAACTCCCTACCCCCAAAATAAAATACAATAAAATTTAAGGGAAAAGGAAAAAAAGAGGGGGGAAACAAATCATTTCCTCATGGAAGTTGCATTGTGACACAGTGAATCATGCAGTAAACCCTTTTATCCATAGGTCTTTACTTGCAAATGTTCATTGTAAAGAGTCATTGCTCTGGTTCAAGACTTGTCTTCTGCTACATTATTGGTTCTGGGCCCTCACTAGAATTCCTCTTGGCTATCTTGCTCTTGACCCAAGTTATGTAAATCCTGTAGCTTTGAGTCTACAGGATTGGTCTCTTCATGTGCTCCAGCAGATCACAGATGGGGTGCATATTGGGGTGGGCCAACACATAACCCTGGTTTATGGGCCTGAGTAGTTGCTGTGTTTGTCAGCCGGCTAGCTCTCCCTTGTCCTCACCACAGGGTGAGCTCTCCTGCATTTTCCTGGCCAGTTCACCCCTTTCAGCAATGAGCAAGGGGCAGGGCCAGTACTCCTGTTTTCATGTCCTCAGGGTCAGATCTCCCACATCTATAACTTCAGGGTCAGATCTACTGTGCTTGCCCAGGCATGATGTAGCAAAAACTCTCCCAAGCACTGCAGCCGATGAGGGGCAGGGCCAGATCTCCCACTGTTGTGAACTTAGAGCCAGTTCTTCCACCTGCCTCAAATGTAGATGGGCAGGGGGAGAGGGTATCTGTCCCTGCCCATGCTGCCACATGACAGAAAAGTAATGGGGACAGCTCTCCCATGATCAAAACTTTGGCACTGACTCACCCACACCTTCATCAACAAGGTTGGTTCTATTGTGCTGCCCATGCAAGTACAGCCCTGCTTTCCTGAGTGTTGGAGTTGGTGGCAGGTAGGGGGCAGCTCTGCCACCATTCTGACCTCAGGACCATCTTTCCCACCTTTCTTAGGCATTAATCGGGACGTGGCATCTCTCCCCCATCCAAGCCACCATATCATAGGTAAGGGGTGGAGCCAGGTCTCCTGTGCTCACATTCTGGGATGGCTCACCTGTGCTTTGTCAACAGGGTAAGTTATATTGGGCTGCCCTGATGAGATGCAGGGCCCACTACTCTGAATGAGGTCAGCCCACTCGTCACCACTTTCACCTCCTCAGATATGCCACAGGACATGAACCGTTCTCTCTCTCTCTCTCTCTCTCTCTCTCTCTCTCTCTCTCTCTCTCTCTCTCTCTCTCTCTCCTTCATAGTGCACCATACATTTGCCCACCATAATGGGAGATTCCACATGTGCACCCCATTGTCTGCTCAGTCCATCATGGCACTGGGCAGGACATTGCTTCCTGGAATTATATTTGTGCTGGGCAGCTTCATGGGTGAACTCCTTCCCACCCTAAGTCTAGTGACCTGGGGTACAGCTGTGTTCATCTTCCAGGGGGTATCCAGGGCCTCAAAGTGGTGATCGGATTTGTGGGTAAACTTCTTCCTGCCCCAAGCATAGTGACCTGGGAATGAGCTGTATTTTTCTGCTTTCTCATTTTTAATGTAGGTACTTAGAGCTATAAATTAACTCTCATTACTACTTATAATGTGCATTAGAGGTTTTATTATGTTTTTTTTTTTTTACCATTTTCAGTTTAGGATTTTTTTTTTCATTTTCTCCTGATTTCTTTGCCCTACTAATAATTCAGTAAGTTGTTGGTTAATCTCAAATTTCTGTAAATACTTGAGATTCCTAAGCTGTTGAATTCAAGCATTGTTGTACTATGAGCAGGAAGGATAAGTGCATTATTTCAACTATCCTGAATCTGTCAAGATTTGTTTTTGTCCCAAAATATGGTCCGTTTTAGAGAAGCTTCTTTTGTCTGCTGAGTAGAATATACATTGTAGCTGAAATTTTCCTGTGTCCCACCTGGCATGTGGTCAGGACAAATCTCTCTCACCCACCAGTCCTGCATCCACTTGGACCCAAGTAAACATACAGAGGCTTATATTAATTAAAACTGCTTGGCTGTTAGCTCAGGCTAACTGTTGACTAGCTCTTACACTTAAATTAGCCCATAATTTTTATTTATGTTTAGCCACATGCCTGGGTACCTTTTTTTCAGTTCTGCCTTCACATCTTGCTTCCTCTGTGTCTCACTGGTGACTCCTGATTCTTTCCAGCATTCTCTTCTCTGGCCAACCTATACTTACTGCCTGGCTATGGGCCAATCAGCACTTTATTTATTAACCAATCAGAGCAACACATTCATAGCATACAGAGCAATATCTACAGCAGTACATTACTTGGTATTTGAGTGGAATATTCTGCAAGTATCTTCTAGGTCCATGTGATGATTGATGTTACTTATTTGGACATATCTGTTTACTCTTTGTTAGATAGTGTGAACTGGAGGAAGTGGGGTA